>NW_028278436.1:300000-498497 GCF_059751315.1 Micrasema longulum
ATCAAATAAACAATATTTCTTTTAGTCCACCCCTGTCTAGTTTTGAAAGTATTCATCTCAAATTACCACCCTTTAAGGGGAAAAAAGACTTGATTTATTAGCTCCACGTGTAGTATTTAGTAAACATGGATAAAATAAAATAGGAAATAATTCATTAGTAACGTAAACCTTGACGAAGAAGCTTGTTTGCTTTGAAATATAATAAATCTAGTGGAAAAAATAAATAAGTCGTTAAAAACAAAGTTGTTTTTTTTATTTTACATCAAATATTTTGGTTTGATACATGAAGGAATATAGAAGTTGAGGCACTTACAGGACGTGTCATTGGCTGGTAAGCCTGTCGTTATCATCGTAATGCCCTTATCCGAACCCGATGGTGCAATGGCAGACCAACTGCAGTGTATATTGATTATCTGTTTCATGAAATGAAGGTGATCAGTCTTACGCTTCAGGTGCCAGTCCAGGGAAAATGAAATACCATACTAGACATCCAGCTTTTAATACAAATAATTTACGTCTCTCTTTTTAGGATCGAACCCGGGACTTCAAGAATGGTAGGCAAACGCTACAACCATAACCCCTAGAGGTGGATTTATCGCCACTTGATTTTCTTTTTAGGATTTTTAGGAAATCAAAAACACTCGTTCAGGATTCTGGTTTTATTAAACACATAACTGTATTCTTCATCCTCCCGGGCTATAAAAAACTGATTATGAGCTAACAATAATTATTTTTTTCAAAAATGTTCTCTCTTATCTCTTTCTGTTGTTTGAAAGAAATTGCCATTAGGCAATAAGCTCGCCAATGTACAAATACAACAAGTTGAATAAATACACAAAATATTGTTAGTTTACCAATTTTGATTGCTTTGTGCCAAAATTCGAATATTTTCTTCAGCTGTTTCCACGAATTCTTAGTAAAATGACGTAAAATATGTAATATTGGTCATAAACGTATACAAATAGGATATAAGTTATAAACATTAGAATAATTTGTATTGTGAAATATATTTATTCGTAAAGCAATTTTGTTGGTTACTTCATACGCTTCATATTAAATAATATTAATTATTAATATTAAATAATATTAAATAATAAAATAGACAATATGGAAATATCACATACTATAGTCCTTAAAATATAGCTGGATTAGAATGACAGCTGTCAAACTAATTTCATTAGTGATAGGAAATTACTAATCACTGATCAAATCGATTTTATCAGTTATTTCACGAAATCATGAAACTCTGTTTCCAAAAATTGATATAAAAAACGCAAAAACAAGCCTATTATAGTGTGTTTAACACAATTATTCACCAAAAAATGAGACATTTATAATTTTTTCATGAACAACATCAAATGAATTAATTTTTTTTTTCGATCAATTTACATTGATCAATTTGTCCAATCTCTAACGTTTTTTAAAAATTTATGTAACCTTGTAAGAACGTCGTTAATAATTAGGTTTATTTTAGTTTTCTTTTAGTTTTGAAGCTGATTTTATAGATTAATGTTGATTTATGGTTCAAGAATTGTATTTAAAAAATAAATTATCACGCCAGGTACAAATGATTTTTCGTGTGTCTATATAAATAACTCCTTTGACGTTACTACAAAGTTATGTCGTCACTTTTTCTGACAACGGTCATTCTAATCATGCTACATTTTAAAGACTACAAATATGTGAAATTGATTTTTTGAAATAATTAAGGGTATTGGAAGCAAACTTAGAAATCACCAAAAAAATGGAAAAAGAATTGTGAGATTTCCAATTGTCCGTAGTTATGCAGAAAGCAGCCAGCTGTAGAAAAGTAAAACCGAGATAATAGCACTTTTGTGAAAAGATTGAATAATCAAATCAACACAACAGTCGGAATGTTTTTCACTTTGGCAAATAACAAATAATGCATGTATTATTTTATCAATTAAACAAAAAAGAATTTAATTACGGATATGACCAGATTTTAAATGATATATTAAATTAATTATTTAATGTTGATAAATCGAAAGTGATGGTTTTTGAAAGAGATGAAAATAAAACTATTTGTGAGATCAGTGTGAACGCAAATATTCTGAATCAGGTAGAAGAATTTTGTATCTAGGAAGTATAATACACTAGGGATGGAAAGACTGAGAAAGATATTGAAAGGAGGGTGAGTGAGCCGGAAAGGGTGTACAGTGTACAGAAATCTACTTTGGCAAACAAATGTTTATCGCAGGAGGCAGTTAAATTTATTTTTTTACCACATTTGCCAACCCTTTTTGGTGATAAGTTCCATATTAGCCATTTTTTCTGTATATTTTGAACAGATACTCGAGAAAAATCACTTTTTTTTTATTTAGCAATTTCTCTTTGAGAAAAACTAGAATTAGTGAGTAATGATCGAATTTCAGCAGTTATTTTAGGTGATATTTTTTTTTTTCTTGCCCATCTTTAAAAACAAAGAACACATTTTAGAAAAAAAGTTAAGTATTTGTTTAAACACACATATTTAATCAAATATCGTATAAAACATAAATATTTTTATGATCAGAAATAGTAAAAAGTTCACAAAACAATATATACCGACCGATTTTAGTACTTACTTCAAGTATAACTTAAACAATTGTATAAAAACCCTTGAGTAAAATCCACATGTACACTAAGAGAAAATGGCGTTGTACAGCTGTCAGGAAGGGCAGTGTTTCCAACCGCATAAAAAATGCACCAATTATTAAGTGACCAAGCTGTATTTTACACCTTCATGTACATTAAATACAATAATTTATCACTTCAAAGTAAGAAAAAGAGGATTATATTTGAATATTTTCAATTTCATAAGGTGGCTATAACAAATTGTCATACGACTGTATGAGGTGACAATCATTTTCATAACATTTTGACATCATGAAATTTTCAGAAGGTGACTGTTACAGTTTTTTGTATGAAAGTGACCTCGGGTTTTAAGCAAAACATTGAATCGACCTTTTTTGAATTCGATAACTCCAATATATATATTTTTAAAACTGTGGACTGGCTGCTTTCTGCATAACTACATTGAATTGTGCTTCACCAACTCAAAATCAACATAGTTACAATGGAAAAAGGTTTACATTCTTAATTTTAAAAATACGCCTTCGCAAAAACTCGTGACGTCAAGATTCATGCTGGTCTAGAATATTTGGCATTTTTTCTTACTATTTGTATGGGCCGTTGGCCATTGATTTCGACGTTGTGAATCTGGGTACAATACAGTATTTATAACCCTTTATTTCAGACATTATACACAAAAATAGTTGTAAAATCACTGACATATGTAAATAAACGCGTATAAAATAATATACAACGGACTATTCATAACTTTTATACAAACTACGTCCTGGAATGACAAAACGTAAACATTTAATGCGAATCGTGACTTACAATGGGCGTGGCCAAAGCAATGAAGCGTTTTGGCGGGAATTCAAAATTATACATTTAAAAGTAATTTTTATGCTACTAATAAGTACAAGAATTTTTTTTTATCGAGAGTGTTTTGTGTACCCTTTTTGATTCATAATTGTAAAAGTTAAAAAAAAAGTGATATTTCCCTATTCTCTTAAAATAGATGAAATTCTAAGATGAACTTTTGTATTTTTTTATAAATCATGTAATACAAATAAAGTCTATGTATTTCGTTTACAGAAGTGGCTAAAACTCAATTAGGGACTAAAATAAAACTAAAAATTCAGAAATAATTTAATTTCCCTCTCTTTTGCAACCAATTTAGATCTAAATAACTACTGAGGAAGGATATCCAGCCTGTTTGTAATCATTTGGACATACTCAAAACATTGTTGATTGAACTAACCAAGATAAGAAGAAGTATAAAAATTGAAGATTTGTTTTCAGGTGTGGTAGGTGAATTGGTTCAGCCGGATGAATCTTACCCACATAGTAAAGGTTTCAGCTCTTTTACTTCACAGAAGTCAACAGAAGGAAGAGTTTGGAAAATTAGGATGTTTAAACATGGGCAGAATGGTAAATGTTGCACGGTGTGTAGTGGCCACTTAAAGCAGCTAACAACAAGTCAAAAGCCATGTAAATGCCTTGACTTCCAAATTACGTTTTAAAAATGTTTTTCTTCTCTGTTGCAACAAATTTTGATCAAAATGATGGAGGAAGTGGCAAATTTAGGACTAAGGAAGATATTGTTGTTAACAACGCACGCTACACAAGTTTCTTCTAGCATCTCAGAATTTAATATGAGAACCTATCTCAGATAATAAATAAAACGTTTAATAATATCTAAGCAACTCAAGAGATTCAAACTGATGATCATCAAGACATTGGAACTGGTCGGTGATCAAGAGATCGTTCTATTAGCGTGTATTTAGTGCGTAAATATGCGTTAAAAATGCGTTTTTGACACGCGTTTTTGCGTTCAGAATTCCACCACAGTAGCTCACAAATAACTATCGATGCTCCTAAAAACATGCTTAGCATTTAAGTGATCACAATGAACAATAATGAACATGCTTAAGTTATCGCAGTCATATGTCAACGCGTGTGTAGTCTTTAAGTCAACGCTCGTGTCGGTTTGTTTTTTGTTTTCCTCGTAAATAAATAGAGTTCATTGGCGAAAAATCGGCGTTTACTATAAAAATAATTGCATTTGCAAAATAGTAAGGAGTATCTAATACAAAAAAGTAAAAATTAAATTACAATTACTATGGCGACTGTTTTTCTTGACATTTGTCGTATCAACCGTCGCGACGGTTGGTGTCGGCTAAATACAATGAATTGCATAATAAATAATAAATAAATATATACAAATAGCAATTTTGGATTATTTTCCATATTTACACCGGTGAAATTCAAATATATAATTGCGCAGCAGAATTATACCTCGCAAAACGTAAATATTTTGACATTTAATGTGAGGTGTTCATTGATGTTGCATTTTTTATATATTTTTATTTTTAAACGAATAACCCGCTAAGCCTCTATTTTGAGGCTTGTCAGCAGGTGGGAAAGAGGGGATACGGAAGGTGGCAACGAAAAATACACCACAACACCCAGACCAATTGAGAAAAAATCTTATTTGGATTTTTTCTTGCAACTAGCGGGAATCGAACCCGCGACGCCGAATCTGATCGCGAATACGGTAAACAACCAAGGTGAGAAATCGTTATCACGTCGCTTATTTGCACGTCGATAGTTATTTGTGATTGAGCCACTAGGTGCCTAAGGAATATCGTAGGGCACAATAAACACATGCGTATTGAAATCTAGGTTTGGATATATGTACAAAATGTGTCAGTTCAATCGCGGTTAGCGGTGTCAGATTTTGCTAGGGTCTCGTCGGGATGTTCTGGGATGGGGAGATAACGTAGTAACAATTAAGGCAATTTCGTAATATTGTTTTTAAATATAGCGAAGAAGTACTTACTAACCAAACTTTTTTCTCCCGGCCCGCATCTGCTCATCCTATAAATCCCGCATCTGAACATCTTTACATCATCTGACCGCCGCTCCGCCACATTTATTTATTTTATTTTATTATTTTTATTTTCTTTTATTCAGGAAACATACAGTACAGTTACAAAGTTTAATATTTTACACAATTAGACTTAATTCTAATGGACCAGTGAAGTTTCCATATTAAAAACCAATTATATGTAAGGTTAATTATAAAAGTGTAAAAAAGAGAAGGAAAAAGAAAACATAAATGAAAGTTGTTTCAAAATTAAAATTGAATCTTTATATTTTGCAAATAACTATAGTGAAAGTGCCGTGTTCACCAAAAAAAGGAAACAGACTACTTAGAAACCAGGACTTGGAGATATCATCCAGATTCCTGTCTCTGATTCCCTTTCCTGTCTTCCTAAAGGTAGGATTTTTGTTTGCTGTAGTTTGTTTGCCTCACTGTTCATACTGTTCTTTTCTTCATCTGCAATTATCGCGCAGAATCACTATTAAAAATTATGTACAAGGCTTATATTATTAGTTCCTCCAGTATGAAGACATTTGTTATTTTGACTGTCCATGGTATTTTCAGCATTTGACGCCAACACTACATCTCGAAGGCATCTATTCTCTCCTGCTCAAGTGTTTTAATCATTGTCCACGTTTCTGCGCCATATAAGAATATTGGAAACACAAGCGTACGCACAACAACATTTCAGTTTCCTTAGAGATGCTCCGATCTTGACAAATTTCGATCAGTCGAGTCATGGCATTTTTTGCGCGTACATTACTTCTAGTTTTGATAAAATTACAAAGTTACTAATGATTAGGTACAAACGTATTCAATGCTAAAAGCCGCGGTAGCGACCAAAGTCGACTTACGACTAACACAACCACAAAAGTAGATACGACAATATTCGCTGTTCCCTTCCTTTTATTTCCTCTATAAAGCACCATAAAATAAGATTCACTAAGGACTCATAGTTTAAACGAGTTATGGTCAAAACGTTCCCCCAAAGGCTCACTGTGACGTTTGGCTAGTGTGATTTCTCTTATCGTTTGAGGCTCTTTTACTTAGAGCCTAACCGATATTAAAACGCTCCAAATTCAACCTTATGTACTTTAAAATAAAGATGTTTTATGCTTGCAGCACGTGTTGTCTGAAAGACTGCGACTAAATTGAAAGACTAAACCTTTTGTTTGCGTTGCCCGTAACAAAACACCGTATTTTGGTCAAGGGAACAAGCTTGTTTTACGATGGTATATTTTTTATAAGCTTAAGGTAAGCTTTTTATTCAACGCGCTGCATTGTGAACGTCTGAAGTATGATATTTGCTTGTCTCACTTTCAAAAACGCCACTGGTTAAACAATGTTGTCGCTAAACCTGTCACGCATTTATTTCATGGTTTCATAGATAGTCCTTTAAAAAAAAGGTTTGGGGAACTGAACACTGATGTTAAAACTGAATTACCACAATTTGCAAACCAGTGTAAGTTGTAAAATTTATTTGAGTTATTTGAGCACATATAATGAAAAAAACCGTCTTCATTAGTCTTAACACTTGCATCCCGGAGCCGTGAAAACACGTGATTATATAACCATACGTTGCGTCCCGGTCCCGTGTTTTCACGTGGTTTTCCAGCTGTCTAAAAAAGTGCATTTTATGTACTGACTTTTATTAGTACTTTTTCGAAGCTGGTAAATCATGTGAAAACACGGGACCGGGACACAACGCATGGTTATAATAATCACTTGTTTACATGGCTCCAGGATACAAAGCACAAAAAAATAAGTGAGACCCTGTATATGTGCAAACATTACAATGCGCAATGTGGCTCTCCCTAAAGGCCAATGTTGGCAAAATAATCATATTTTTTATTTAATTGTTTCCAATAAGTATGAGCAGTTTGAATTGATTTAACCCAGTATTTTCATAATTATGACACTTTTAAGAAACCCTTTACAAATCATGAAATTTCACAAAAATGGGTCGGTTGTAGGGTAAATTCTATGTGTATTCGGCCGGTACTCAAAGTGTTAATAGACATTATTATCAATCAAGAGTTCTATCACGACAAACAAAAAAACACCCTTTAGTTGCGTATGTAGAAAATGTTTTAGATTTATAACAAATACATTTACGAGTATATGTAAAACAAATATGTATAGTAAAATGTAGCAGAAATGATTATCTATTTAGGATTATGTTTCACTTTTAAAATGATTAAAAATAATTATACTTGTTATTATTAAATTTGTTCTAAGACTAGAGCCATTGAACATTTGAGTTTCAAGACAGGACCCGTGTTACTCTAACAATGGGACTTTAACGTTTATCTTCAATTTTACATAGAAAAAACAAGTTTTCTGCATGATAAATTTAATAGTATGTAAACATTTAAATTTATTTCAACAGAGAGGGAAAAAGTTTTCGAGAAGAAATTTGGAAGTCTAGGCATTTACAGGGCTTATGACCTGTCATTGGCTGGTTTAAGTGGCCACTTTACACACTGTGTAACATTTACCATTCTGCCCATGTTTGAACATCCACATTTCCTCAACTCTTCCATCTGTTGACTTTTGTGAAGTGAAAGAGCTGAAACCTTTATCACGTGGGTGAGATTCATCCGGCTGAACCAAATCACCTACTAGGCAACGCCTGGAAACAATTTTCCAATTTTTATACTTCTTCTTTTACCAGGTAGTAATTCAACAATGTTTGATTATGTCCAAATGCTTGCAGACTGGCTGGATTTCCTCCCTAGGGAGTTGTTCTTAAACCAGCCAATGACAGGTCATAAGCCCTGTAAATGCCTAGACTTCCAAATTTCTTCTCGAAAACTTTTTCCCTCTCTGTTGAAATAAATTTAAATATGAACAACTCCCTAGGGAGGAAATCCAGCCAGTCTGCAAGCATTTGGACATAATCAAACATTGTATGTAAACATGTTCAACTACAGGCTACCGATAAAGATACTTTGAATTTTCGTAAAAATATTCACATTTTCGTACGCAGCTATCGATTTTACTTTATATCGATGAAGAGATCATTTGCTCATTTGAAAGGTTAAGTTATAATAACTAATTTATAATAAATTCCCACTTATTCCCTTTACTAACCACGCTTTAATTTAGTAAATATTGATTTTCCCTTTACTAAAGCGCATCTACAGATATTTGAAATAGTTCAATGTTATATAAAAAAAGGCAACGTTCACAGCATATTTATTCGAGTATCAATAATTATTGTATAGCTTCGTTGATAACCATATTATGTTTTGTTATTTCCTAGTGTTTTTAATTTATATTTGTTTTTGAAATTAAAAATTGCCCTATTTATTTATTTTAATAATGAAAAAAAAAATCTTTAAATATTTCGCTTTGTATAATACGAGTGTTCCCTTAATTTAACTAGGAAAATGTTTATATTGTTTATTTTGTATGCATTTATTGTTATTTAAAAAAACAAAAAAAAACCTTGATGAACCATAAGCTTTAGATATAAATAAATAAATAAAATAAATGAATTCTAAAATAAATCGAACCAAATTTATTTATTACATTGATTCAATTTAAGTTTAAATAAACACTGCATTTTCATTGAATATTATAGCTGCCTAAAAATATTACAATCATAGAAATCTACAATAAGCCATTCTCATTACAAAATATATCAACAGATGGCGCTGATATTACAAAATGTTTATTGCTTTTGTTTTTGTTTTTAATAAAATTAAGAAAAATGCATACTTTAATACTATAGTAACCTTTTATACACAATTAACTATGTCAAAATGATTTTTCTTATCGCTTAACATGATCTGTTCCATTCCCAAATTCTTTACACAAAATTAAATGACTTCTCAAAAACCTAAAAAATATTTTGAATTAAGATGTTTTTAGTGTACAATCAATTCATGAATCTTTGTTTTAGAGCGTTCATTTGAAAAACATTCTGAGTTTATCCAAATTCCATTTAATACAACCAAGATGGGGAACATTTTAGAGAAGGGAAGTTAACAGGGCTGATGAACTGTCATCGGCTGGTTTAAGTATGACCACTTTACACGCTGTGTAACACGCACCATTTCGTCTGCTATCCATCATTAATTCCATCAAATTCTTCAATGAAATTCTTTTATCTGCTGATATTTCTCAACATTTCTGGGCCCATGGAGGGGTATTTAGGGTCCTCCAGGAAGCATTTTTTTTTTTAAAATCAAAATTTGTTGCAACTGAAAGGGAAAACATTTTGAGATGCAGAGAGGAAAGGGTGTCAGGAGGTTCTTTACGACGCGTTTTGATTTATTTTTTTATTTTTTTATTTAATTTTTTGTACATAATGTTATTTGTACATTGGCGGGCTTATTGCCAAATGGCAATTTCTTCCAACCAACCAATAAAATAAAAGTTTTATTTTTATAATTCAAGTTACAGAACATATTCAATAGAAAAAAAAAAAAGATTAAAAAGTTATAAATATATAAAAATAGAAATAAACGTATTTGTTTATAAATGACCTTAAATCAAAACTATTACTCAATGGGAAAAAGGAAAAAAGCGGAAAGAGGAAAAGGAAAGGAGGAGAGATTAAGGAAGAGAAAGGAGATGTTTCTTCAGACGTGATTTAAACAGAGTTAATGTAGTAACATCTTTGATGGTGGATGGGAGATGATTCCACAGTCGAGCCGCATGGACACTATTTAACAATCGGATTAAAAATACTATCGCCTTTTACTTCAAATGTCAATAAACGGTGGGCGGAAGAAACACGCGGAGTCATGATTTTTTCTAATTTGGGTTAAATATGCTAAGTTGTAGGTATTTACAGTATGCACCCGTGTGTCCTATCAAAATATCGTAATATACACCCACCCAATCATTGGCAAAATGATTTAAAGTTTTGGGCAAAGCTGAAGAAACGCGAGCAGTCAGTATGATACGGAAAAGAAAGATTCGAAGTTCGCCCATAATAAAAAAAGACGTGCTCCCCCTCTAACCCACAAATATATTTACTGTTTCTTTTACATATGTATATGTATGTTAAGTTATTTCATAACCCTGGAGAGCGCAACGTGTAGTTGCCGAAACTAGTCGGTTGTGACAGTAAAAAAGTGGTTAGTAAAACAAAGCTATTTTTTTTATACAGCTAAAAGTAACTTCTACCTCTTTACCTTAATGCCACAAAATGTTGTACGACGATAATGTTATCAATGAAACTAGCAAATGGAGGGTAATAAGTTATTAAAAAAAATTTTCTTCTTAGAAGTTCGGTTGTTATACGTACCAACAAAAAAGTTGGTCTTTTAAATTGTTTGGAGAAAATTACTATACTTAAATAAGTTAAATGCTTGAAATATGTATGTAGATCCAATTTTAAAATCTATTTTATGTTTATGTTAAATTTAAAGATATAGAAAATATGGATATTATGCAGTATTGATTATCTAAAAGTATGTACAAATCCCATTATGCATTTATAAAATTTAACAAAGGCATGAACACCATAGCATTTTACATTATCAACATTGTCTACCAAAAGAAGGCTATGACATTTTACGAGAACTTTAACAAAGCCATAACCACATTGACATTATTTATATATTTATTCATATTTTTCGCTTACAAACTATAACTAAATAAAAAAAATAATGTGACCTCACTGTGACATCTATATTATTTATATAACAAAACACACAATAAAAATAACAAAAATCTAACATAAGCTATACAGTTGTGGAGCAGTTGATTCAGCATTGGTATGCGCGAATGAGACAATCCATTTTACTTCTATCTAGCTCCACTATCCATTTTTTATAGCCTTTTTGAACATTTTCTCATTAACCTAGCCGGACCAAAGGTGGGGATTCGAATCCCCCATAGACCGATTTTAATTCGATAACTTGAGTATTATCAAAGCTATTTGCCCTATTTTTATTTTTATTTATAAATCATATAACACAAAGTATTTTACAAGTATAATACGTTGAATTACATTCCCAGGAGTTCCCAACAACTCAATTCGGGACATAAATAATATTAGCATTTAGAAAATAACACATATTGAGAACAACAAAGAAACAAAGCAAGTTTAGCACCTTTATAACTAAACATACAACAATAATATATACGCCTAAAACCTTTTCTTACACGAGCAGAATAAATATACATAAAAAACGCTTTTAAGAATAAAAACATAAAATAAGTAGTGAATCTACTAAGGGAGATAAGTTCATAAACATCACATGCCATGCAGATGATGCTGCCATAGTGACGATGAGAACATATCCATCTCAGTTAGTAAGAAATGTCGTATAGTACAATGAACACATGATTATTGGAAACATAATACGTATATACAAAATTTGTGTCAGACCAAACCACGATGTATACAACAGAGGCGAGGATAGATAGAGAGAAAATAAAAAATACGAAAAACCAAGTAGAAAAACCAAATAGAAGAACTAAATAAAAAAACTAAATAAAAACCAACCAAATATATTATATATACTAGTGAAAATAATAGAACGAAGCATTCTCCTGTTTTTATTTTTAAATTTTCAAAAAGCAGTTTTTTTTTAATAGTAAAGCAAAAAAAATACGTAAAAAATACAAGGGTCCATTTCAATTTATCTATATTAGCATTCGGCAAACTAAAAAAAATTAATAAAATACGCGAATGAGTAAAATATGAATAAAGTATTGCACGATCATAATCACTTACAACGTTTTATTCCCCTGACGCCATATATAAGTAGGCGCTGGGGTTGTTTGGTCCCCCCGTTCGGATCATGTGTAATTTTTAGATGGTTAGTGAGGGAAAGGTTAATACACAGACATGCCCCCCTGAGTCCTCAAAAATAATTGCACTTAACTCATGCCCAAACGCTCTGTCATGCCAAACGCGTATTTAGTCGTTCTTCGACCACCAGCCAGGTGCGACGTTTAGAATCGAGACCAAAATGCCTGATTGTGTCATGAAAGTGCGTGAAAACCCTTTGAATAAACATTGTCAAAAGGATTGTGTAACTTTTAATTTGTAATTTTTTTTTCATGAGAATTACCAAAGCTTAAAACAATTAATGTTCAAATATAAAAATTATTTTTTGTAAACGTAATATTACGCCTAGCGGTGCCATTGCGAAGCTCTTCTTACATACAGGGCTGCACAGATAGGAGGAATACGTCCTTAAATTATAATAAATATGAGTTAATCTTATTTTTGCATTCCCCGAAATCCAGTGCATAGAAATAAATGGATCGAAATTAAAAGGCATTTACGGAAAAGAATCTGATTGGGATCTACCTAAAACGAATGTTGATTGTTAGTCTTAAAATACAAACTTTTCTCAAAAATGAGTATCCCTTAATTTTTGGTAGCATATGCATTATCATTGAATGCAGCTCTGGTATAAAAAATAAACACTTAGTAACTATGAGTATGTTTTCATGTCACTACTTTAAAAAAAAAACTCTATGGGGCACGTCTATATTTTTATATGTCAATGCATACACACTATAACATTTTTTGCTGTCTTTAACTTGGCGAAAAACATTACAACATTTTGACGTAAACAAGTAAAAAGGCGAAGACATTTTACGTTAACTTTAACAAATACATACAAAAACATTACATGTTACGTTAACTTGAACAAATACATACAAGAACATTACAATACTTTACGTTAACTTTAACAAATACATACAAGAACATTACATGTTACGTTAACTTTAACAAATACATACAAGAACATTACAACATTTTACGTTATTGAGAAATAAAGAAAACGGTAGAGCATTTTATTTTAAACTTGTCAAAGACAAAACAAAAAAAATTATCATTAAATTCAAGAAAAATAAGAAAGAGTATTATAAATTAATATAACATTTTAATATCATCTCTGTCAAATTCAAAAACATAGTGAAATTTTCACTTACCTTAACCTTCAATTGAATTTTTCAAATGCTTTGCTGTATCTTAAAATTAAAATTATATTTAGAAAATCGTTGCCAATATTCTCGATGTAATATGTTAGCAAATGCGTAAAATTCTAAACAAAATGTTTTGAAAACAACAAATAAAAGTGTATTTAAGTATAAAGCCAAATAAAAAAATAAAAATAAAAGCTTTTTGGATGTTTGTATACAATTTATAACATTATGTATATTTATTGTTTCTGTATGTAAATATAATGTCTCTCTTTTGTGTACAGTTTGTAAGAATTACTTCTAAAATAATTCAATAAAAGTTAGATCTTCTTAGCAATGTGTTTTTAATTAAGTCATCATCATTCAATCGGAAGTTCTATTTTTTAAGGGAAAGTAAAATCAGGTTTAACTTTGTTTTATTTGTTGATAGACTATTAACTAATCCAATATTTTTTTTTTATGTATCGTATATCAGCGCTATGATTTTTTAAAGATTTGTATTTCTGAAATTACTCCGCATGTGACGTCTAAGCTTCTCATTCGCTTATTCTCGCTAAGTAGGGCCGATTGGTTCTTCAACGGTAAGTAAACCAGATATATTTTACAGTTCTCTTCTTATTGATTGATTTAAATGAACTAGTAACTTTTTCAAAGTAATTCGTTTTTATAAAAATACGTTTTATTATTTTTTTTGTACATTTTAAAGAAACTTCATAATTTCCCATAGGGCCGAAGTTCCTCATTGCAGATAAGTTTTTTTTGGAGAGGGGCATTCCTTTGATGATGATTAGAAGGTTAAATCCAGTTCTTGTCTACAAAAATTTAGACGGAATCAAAATATTGTTAAATGAATCTATGCCCAGCTTTCGTGTCTACTGTGGTAAGTATACATACGTCTATTCTAAAATGCCGTTCTTGCAAAGCCGACATTATGTGTATATGACGAGTCAAGGCATGCATACCGGTACAATTTTTTCCGCTTTGGGCGTCACATGAACTGACCCTGATGTTGAGGTGACAGTACGCGTTCGAAACGTTACAGTAATTATTGTCAAGAACAGTTACTCAAATGTCACATATTTACACTTGAATATGACAGATCTTTATAACAAACAGGAGTATACAGTGTGACGCGTTTCGTCTTATTAGGATATAATCAAACGAAACAAACTACAAATTACTACACTAAGTTTGTGTTTTCCTATTTTTCGTCTGCAGGGGTGGTATTCTGAATCTTCTCTACCCCTTAGAAAGTGATTGATTAAAGTATTTTTATTTTTTTATTGCGACGACACTTTGCTTCATATAATGACCACATTGATGATTTAACGTCAAATGATGTACAAAACTGCTTCAAAAACAGAAATTCAACCAATACGATTTGGTTAATTTAACCTTATTAAGTGTTTCGGGTAATACTAAAGGTCGCAATTATGTCCTAAATGAAAATCATCATGTTTGATTTCACATGTTCATACTTTTTGACGTTTAATCATCTGTGTCGCCATATATAATAATAAATTACGGAAAATTTAATCATTTTTAAAAATTTAATCATCTGTGTGGCCATATATAATAATAAATTACGGAAAATTTAAGGATAAATTTAAGAAAAGCTTTTTGGCATAATTAACATTAACTGTATTTTGAAAATAGAGATGCATGTTTAATATGTACCTGTGTTTATAAATTTATAAATGTTGTGTTTTTATTTAATATTTTTCAGTGGTATATTTTCTCAATTTTTTAAATTATTTAATTTTTTATTTATTTTATTATTTTGTTTCGCATTTTTGTTTCTTTTTTATGTCATTTTGTAAACTTGCCGACCACAAGAGCCAGACTCTTTTTTGGCAAGTTCAACCTTAAGTGAAAAAAAAATAATATGAAGCAAAAATTAGACGCATGGAAAAAATACATATCCTCAAATCAACCACTCAAACTCCACTCTTCTCTATCCCCTAGAGGATAGAGAAGATTTATAATTGCACCGCTGGAGACCTTATCGTTAGCTACCACTCTCACCTCTTCTTACGTCATTCCCGCGTCCTTTTGTTCCGCCGAATTAGCTCAAAGATCGTCATCGACGGTCTTCCAGGACGACGTATTGAGGGGAGATCCTTTACCCCACCATCCACTCGCAGCTGTTTTAGAGTCCTGGGGGACTCTGTGTCAGCTGCGCATAGAGCACAGTCCCAACTGAATGAGCATGAATGTAACTTATGCACGTATTTTGAAGTCGTTCAAGTTTATCGAGTTGCTCACAGTTTAAATCAGTCATGGAAACATCAGCGTAATCTAGAATGGGTAGTAGTAATGCTTGTACAAGGATGCATTTAGTATTAATGAGTAAGAATTTTTGCAACCTTTTAAGTGAGTGTAGACTGAAAAATATTTTGCCTCTTAATTCATTAGTATGGGCTCGCCAGCAGAGATGTTCATCCATTTGTACTCATAGATTTTTTACGGATTTCCTGTATTGAATATTGGTACGATTGACATTAAGAGGATTAAGTGAAGATACGTCCAGCTTACTAAGCAATCTTTGACTACCTGCAAACATAATTTGTGTTTTAGATGGGTTTATTAGTAAATCATACTCTTTTGTTCATGTTGACACGCAATTTGGTGTATTAGACATTGATTCTATTGCTTCGCTGGTTATATATAATAGAATTTTGTGACATCACATTTTTTCTAAATGAGAGTCTGATTTTTACATTTTCTCTGGTATTGTGAATTGTGGTCATGTTTATGTTGGCTTAGAATGATTTTTTTTTCCAAAATTCTGTCTTTAATTTTTAAATAAATAATACTCATGTTATACACAAATATCATCGTGTATCATATGGTTAGTTTGTTTAAATTTTCTTGGTTTGATAAAAATTATATGCTGCTACAGTAGTTAATATGTGGTTCAATCATTGTGTTATAAACAATTTTGCATTAATCTTTGTCAACGAATCTTCTAATTCTTCCCTAAACAGTTTTTTTTTTGCAATTTTGAATCCATCATTACAAAATATTTAGTTTAATTATTTTCATTTTGTTCTTATTCATTTAATAAAACACTTTATAAACATATACAATATATATATATAAGGGCGGGCATATTGCCTTAAGGTAATTTTTTCCTGCCTACACAAACCGTTTAGTTTGAGAAAATTACAAGTACATGGACACAATACTGAATCCTATAATTTTATACATTAAAAAAAAAAAAAACTAAAAATTGTTTAAACACTTTTCTATGAAGAGAGGAGAAGAGATGAGAAGGAAAGAAGAAGATGAAAGGAACAACTAAAATGTTCTAACATTAGTGGGGGTAGATTATTCCACAATCGAGCGAGTGACCAAATGATTTCCTGAACAGTTGACGCATATGCCATTCTAAATTTCAACTTCACAAGTCTCTCCCAGATGCTCCAGTCCACACTTGAAACATCTAGGTTTATTTTACTTAACTTTATTTGGTGGGATTGGGGAGTTGGATAATATAGTGTTTGATGAAGATGTAGATGGGTTGTCAGGAGGTTCCGTTCGACGCGTTTTTATCTTTTCCATATTCCTAGAAAATCTAATTATTTGAAACTATAAAATCGTAATACAAAAATAAAAAAATATGTATATTGTTACAACCTACTTCTGATACTAAAATTACAAAAGTATGAAATTTAAAAAGTTAAATTACCAGAAAAATAATTTTGAAAAAGATCTGGCTTACCTGGGAAGTACTCCTTTACCAGCAATCATTAAAAAACTAAATAAACTTTGAAAACTATCACAAAAACACACAAATATGGCAAAATTACTGGAGCTACACTTGAAAAAATGACAATTATTTTTTTAAATGTGAAATTTTAAATTACAAAAAAAGACAAAATTTAAAAACAAATTAAATAAAAATATTGTCAAAAATAACAGTAAATATGTTATAAACATAGTAGGTATGAACATATTAAATGAAAAAATATATTAACAGATGACAACAGCGATGGAGAACATTTTAGAGAGGGGAATATGGAAGTCTAGGCATTTACAGAGCTTATGACCTGTCATTGGCTGGTTTAAGTGGTTACCTTACACACTGTGTAACATTCAACATTTTGCCTTTGTTTTTTTATTTAGATAAAAAAAAAAAAAAACAGTTTAGAATCGTGGCTAGTGTCTCGGACTCAGGGCTAAAAGGTCCGTGGTTCGAATCCCACTCTACCGCAACTTAGTTCTCATTTTTTAATTGTGAGTTAGGTATCAACAACTTGTTGAAAATGGACCTCAAAATTAAATATTTGGGCGAATCATAAAAAAGCAAATATTCATTTTTATTAACGAAAAAAATATATATATTACGAAACACAATTTTCATATAAATTAAATACATTTATTAACATTCACGTTTAAAGATCAATATTTCTTCAATTATTCTATCTGTTGATTTTAGTGAAGTTAAAGAGCTGAAACCTTTATCGTTGTGAAGAGATTTATCTAATCAAATAATTTCACATACTAGGCAACGCATGAAAATAATTTTCCAATTTCAACTTCTTCTTGGACCAGTTGGTTTTATTACAATATTTTGAGTTTGTCCAAATGTTTGTGGACTAAATACTGGATTCCACCCCTTAAGGTTATTATATGAATCTCTTCACAATAATAATAGTTTCAGTTTTTTAACTTTACTAAACTCAACAGATGGAAGAATAAAAAATGTTCAAACATAAGCAAAATGGTGAATATTATACAGTGCGTAAAGTGAACACTTAAACCAGCCAATGACAGGTCGTAAGCTTTGTAAATGCCTAGACTTCTATATTCCGTTCTCTAAAAAGCTTTCCATCCCCGTCGTAATTTGTTGATCTGACTCCCTAGGGGGCGAAATCCAGTCTTTTGTCTACAAACATTAAGACAAACTCAAAATATTGTAACAAATATGTATCCAAATACACATACACATTTTTAAAAACATACTTACAAATTATTTAAACACACCTATAGACATTTTTATCTGTCGAATTTAAAATTAAATTAAAGGCTTGGTAACATGTTTCGATAATCATTATTATTCATCCGTTAGATTTTTTCAAATAGGAATTGAACCCACGGCCTTCCGGTTTACAAGCAAACGCCTTACGCGTGCCTTGATTTTTTTAACAGTAGGAACATTTTGAGTTATTATAATCGGCATTGGGTGGATGCAAATGCAGAAATATGTACATTTTAAACAGTCAGGCTTTTAGAGTTTGACTGAAAACTCTCGGTTTCAGCAGCCATTTGTAAAGAGATAACTTTTAGTTGAGGTTTTATTGAAACTTTTAATTGGTTGTTGAATTCAAGGTGGGGATAAGCTGAGAAAGACTAGAGTTATTGGTAAAAGCGTTGTAACGACTATCACTAAATTCAGTCTGCCTTCGTTCGTTGTAGAGGCAACATCTCTCAACTGTCTTCTCACAAAATCTAGTCTACAAAACCTGAAGATGAAAATTTTCATCGGATTGGCGGTGCTGGCCGTCTGCGCAAGTAAGTACTTTTTAATTTTAACTAATTAAACCGACAAAGACGTCATATTTTTTCATTAATTATTTTTCACTGTACCGTCTTCAAGGCTGGTAGATAAACATTTTTTTACTGCCTTCGTCATTTTTGAAAATATTTTCAACATTTAATTTTTACGGTATACGGTATTAAAACGTAAAATATATTTGAAGGTTTATCGAACCGTTGATAAATAAATCAATATATAAATATGCATATTTAAAGAAAGGGGCGTGTTTAAGTGCTTTTTATATTCGACGAAAAAATACATGTTAAAACAAATTTCGTTATCTTTAAATTAGCCAGTAAACGTAAAAAAATATCATAAAATAAAATGTGAAAACATAGGCTGATCAATTGTTAGCACGTGTTTGGAAATTATTTGATAGTATTTTTGTGTCGTTCAGAAGCCAAACAAAATTTATTTTGTATTTTTATTCCATTATATGAACACAATTGTAAACATGGTGCTTAAATCATCGGTCTTACGTACCAGGCTAACCATAATGTAGATGCAAAGGATTTAATGTACTCATCAGTTTTTACACTTCACACTGTTATATGACTTTGTCACAGAACCAATGTGTGACAAGTTTAATTTTGAAAATAGGGAGGATACGACTTCTATCGGAATATTTACAGACTTATGAGTTAATATGATAAAAATGAAATCCGTACAACACACAATCTCTAAACAATGCTCATACAGGCGTAAGTACTTGGTGAGACGGCTAACTGTGAAGCCGGCGTCGCGGGTCCGATTCCCGCCAGTTTTAAGAAAAAAATCCAAAACAGTTTTTTAAAAACTGGTTTGGATGCTGCGGAATATTTTTCATAAGTCTCTTCCATATCTCTTCTTTCCCGCCTGCTGACAAGCCTCTAAAATATTTAATAATAGTACTAATTTCAAGTAATTTACTTACAAATGAAGTTATTTTCCTTTTTTTGTAGATCTAATGATTATTTTTCTATTGAATACGTTTTGTAACTAACATTATATAAATAAAACTAATGTTTTATTGATTGGTTGGAATGAGTTACCACTAAGCAATCAATGTACTATTAACAAAAATAAAAAATAAAGAATAATTAAAAAAAAAAATATTTATAGATGACAACCATGAAGTTTCGCATAAATAAATTGTCTATGTTTTTACGAATGTATGTATGTGTATGCGCATGGGTGTATGTACGTGTGTGTGTATGTACATGTGTATATATGTGTATATTTATATATATGTGTGTATATATGTGTATGTCTGTATGTATATGAATCAAAATGTGTATCCGAATAAGTTTATATTTTGTTTGTCTGTGCTCTATATTAATTTGTTAACTATTATAATATATTAAAATGTAATTGCCTAGCTTGGAACGGGGTATGTACCCTTGTTAGCTGGGCAAAGTGAACGTGGAATTGTATTTTGATAAAGAGTGTGAATAAATAAATAAATAAATAAACATAACGTAGGAAAAGTTTTTTAAAAAATACGATAGTGAATAAATTTTTTTGGTCTTACTAAAGGAAATAAAAGCATTTTAAATCACACAAATTTTGTGGTATTTTAAGTACATTCTTACTTAAATTATGCCTGCAATAATAATTAATTTAGTTCTATCGGTTTTTTTAGTAAGATTTTAGTCGTTAATATTTAATTTATGAGCGTACGTTTGAAGCAAAAATTTAATATTCATATTCGAATCAACGGCATTATTTTAAGGTTTTTTCTTTAATAACTTTCCTTTTCAATTCATCATCTTTTCATATCACAAGAACAAATTTTACTTAAATACTTTGTCCTTATATGAGTCCCGAACTACCGAAAATTAGTCAATATTTCAAGATGCGTAATCCCCCGGTCGAAAAATAATTATGTTTTAGTAACGAATAATTTTTTAGTATATTTTTTTATCAGAAATATCTTGGAAAACAATAATTTTTATCTAATGTTTAAATGCTTTATTTATTTAATTGCCAGTTTAAAAAAACCGACATTTTAAATGAACAAAATCACATAATTTTCTTACTTTTTATCAGACTACAGCCTTAATATCTACTTCTTTTATTAAATATTTTTTTTTTCCAAGAAAAAATCATAATGAATAGAATATTGTTTCAGATAAACAGGTTATGGACGTATCAATTCAAATCGTTTAATTTAAATGCCATTGTTTATATAATCAAGTTAGCCGATATTATTTATGTAATAGACGGTAATAAAAATCGTTATATAATAAACTAGATTCTATAAGTAATTGTATTTACATATTTGAATTTTATATTTCGATCACGAAGACTGTTTGATAAATCAAATAGGCTGGTGCTCTTTTTTGTGTATCCAATATATAAAAAAATAAATTTAAAAAACGTATCATCATCACGCCCCTATTCGCTCCCGATGGTGCATAGGGCACTGCATTCAACCACAAAATGCAGCGCATTTCGACCAATTGTTTCATGAAGGTAATATGATCAATCTTACGCTTCTGGTGCTAGTCCGTTCGAAACTAATATTTTACGTTGACCTTATCAAGAATAGACTCTGGGACCTCGAGCATTGTGGGCGAATGCGTCAACCAGTATACTACGACGCGGACTTTCCCCCACTCGATTTCCTTTTTAAGACTTTTACCTGAGAGTAGCCATCGAGTCGAAAAAACTCGTCCGATTTAATTTTTTTTAAAAGAGAAGTACTTGAGTTCTTGTTATTTACTCAAATCTTTAAATTTTCAGATGGCAATCGAGTTGTGTTAGAGTGGGATTTGAACCTCAGACCTTTGGCCCGTGAGTCTACAATACAACCACGGGACCACAACCCGGTCCAAATCTGAGTCTGTTTCATACCCAGAATTAGGAATTTTATCGTTTTTTTTTATTTGTTAATAAATTATCAAACCATGCCAAAAGAAAAATATAAAAAAAACGCGTATCGTATTCTCATAACTATGATTTTTTTAAAGTTTTGTAATTTTGAAATTACGTTGCCTTTGACGTCAATAGTTTTCATCGGTGAGGTGTCCTGACATTTAAAAGTAGAACCCCATAGCTGTCAAAGATATGTAAAACTTTAAAAAAAGGCTTTTTAGAAAGTGGATATTCGTTACAACACATCTCAACGCTGTAATTGATTGGCTGATTCATAAGAACTTGTGACGTCGTTCAAGGTAGTTCATTTGAATGAAAACCATTTTTATTTATTTTCCATACATTTTGCTGAGAAATCGCGTTGTACAAAAAAATGCTTTAATTTTTACGGCGTGTAAGAAATATTTTTTTATATCCAATTTTCCGTTGCACTAACTTCTTCATTGGACAATTTAAAAAAGAAAAATTTAAATCTTAAAGTAGGGCACACATATCATACATATTGTTATGTGTGTTCTAATAATAACATTGCAAATATATTTAATTTATAAATTGTTTATCACATATGTCTTGACCATTATTTTAAATTTTGATATGTTTTTTTCTTCATAAATATTTTTTTCCATTTCGTAATACTTTTTAATTGCTTTAAATAAAATTGAATTTTGTAACTTTGCCTTTTTCCTAAATGGAAGTCTAATTTTGTTCTTTTCTCTAGTATTGTGATCGTGTTCATGCTGGTTCCGATCAATTTTTTTCCAAAATTCTGTTTTTTTATTAGAGTTTATAATTTTATGAACAAATATCATTGTATTTTAAAATATTCTTTGTTTATATGTTAATAATTTCATTTCATTTACCATCGACTTTACCCTCGTATATCTGTTTTTTTTCAAAATGATTCTAAAGGCTTTATTTTGTAATACACTTAGTTTATCTATGTTTTCTTTGTTTGATAAAAATAAAATGCTACTACAGTAGTTAACGTGTGGTTCATTCAATTATTTATCAAAGGTCAATAGAAGAAATTCTACTGTATGAAGTTCATTTGGATTTTTTTTACGTCTTCAAGATGGATTCAAGTTTTCATGAATTATTAAACATCTCTAAGCTATGTAAAATATAAGGCTATGTAAAATTAATGGGTCTACTGACATTTAAGAATTTATTTAAAATTCACTTCATCATTGTAATTACGTTAAATCTATGCTAATTCGCTTTTAGAAGAATGAAAGAGGTGAGAAAACATAAGTATTTTTACTTTCTAAATAAATTTATACCGTCTAATTTAATTTTATCTTCAGTCACCGTTTTAATAATTTTTATTTTATTTTAAAAACTTTTCAGAGTTAATTTAAAACATAAATACGTTAACATATTACAGCCGAGATGAAAAACATTTTAGAGAGGGTAATATAGAGGTCCCGGCATCCACAGGGCTAATGACCTGTCATTGGCTCGTCTAAGTGGCCACTTTACACACGGTGTAACATTCACTATTCTGCCCATATTTTTTTTTTTTTTTTTTAAATAAATATTTGCGTTCTTATGATTTACCCAAATATTTAATTTTGAGGGCCATTTTCAACGAGTTGTAAATAACTCACTATTAGAAAATGGAATCAAGTTGGGGTAGAGTGGGATTCGAACCACGGACCTTTGGTCTGTAGGTCCGAAAGACTAGCCACGGGACCACAACCCGATTTAAATTGAATTTTAAATTGATTTAATTTGAACATCTTTATTCCTTTAATTCTTTCATCTGTTGATGTTTGTGAAGTTAAAGAGCTGAAACCTTTATTTATGCGGGTGAGATTAATCTAATTGAATTAATTCGCCTACATACTAGGCAACGTCTAAAAATCTTATTTTTTCAATTTCTATACTCCTTCATGGACCAGGTGGATTTATCAAAAATATTTTGAGTTTGTCCAAATTTTTGTAGACAAGGACTGGATTCAACTCCCTGGAGAGCTGTTTATATTAACACAGTTCGTAAAATACGTTTGAATTTCTATCATTACTTTCAGTATTAGATTGCCATTTTACAAACCCACTTTCCTTCATTCACCCTCTACCACTCCTTGTCTTCTACCACTACAACTATCACGCCATTTCCCAGTAGAGGCAGGCAGAGGATGGACCGCCACACGCGTCTATCCTAACATACACTCCTACCAGATTCAAACATCTTGTCATACATGCCCTTCGGTTGCGTCGGCGTTTGACGTGACCAAAATTAAGATTTAGATTTATCTGATCATTCCATGTCGTTTCCGGTCGTCCACGTCCTACGTAACCCTTCATTATATTCATATAAACATTGAAGTGAATATATCTAATTGGATGGCAGGCCCTTATATTTATTTATTTATTTCGACGGCTTACGTCTTTGACAAAGCATAAAATAATATTGAAAAACAACTATAATGAAACAAAACACCTGAACACAGTATAAAAAGTATTGATACATGAAATTAGTTCAGCAGAAAATAAGAAAATGATAAAAAAATTAATAACAAAGGTATGCAGCAAATTAACCATAAAGAAAGGGTATTGTATACAATAAAAAGTATTGAAGTAACATGGGCGATGTATCACAGCATAAACAGTAAAACAAGTAAAACACTTAGTACATTTTTATCATTTAGAAAAGAATGGATTAAAAAGTAATGATTTTCATTGGCATAAAGATAAAATAAGTAAATCTAAGTTTCCATGTTTGTTTGCTAACATGTGGAACTGTATGCAACCGGTGAGCATTGGCATAGTTTGAACTATGCAAATCTACAGCAAAAGAAGTATTTCGTCTCGTCCCAGGCTGTTTCTTCTTATGAATTATTTTTAGTTGTATTAGTATAGTTTTTGGGTAAAATACATTCGGATTTTTTAAAAAGTTTACCATGAGGAATGTTCCCCTGAAGTTTCGTATACTATCTTAAATGAAATAATAAGAACAACTTCGTTTTTAAGCACTTTTTAAAAATTATTTATAACGATCGGTTTCAATGCTATCAATATCTCAATATCAAGACATACTTAAGAAATGAGTTCTATTCTATTTTTTTTTATCAATGATTACTTAATATTATGCTAAATATTATGAATAACCACAAAGTTAGTGCTTTGAATATAAAACTAGCAATATATTCAGTTTTTCTACTGACATTTCTTGGTGGAAGTACATTTTTATTATTATAATTAAAATAAATAATTTATTCTCTTTTAAAGTGCCGACAACTGTATACTTTAATTTTGCATTTCTAAACTATACACGTTTATATTTTTTGAATTAAAATAAGGTTTTTATATCAAAAACCGTTCAAACAACTTGCGTGAATATAATTTTAATGCTCGGAAAACAATATCCACTGAAAATTTAAAACTATAAATCTGCTCACGATGCTGATAAACTAAATCAGTGTTTGTTCACAAATATTTGGCACCATGCACAAATACTATATTTAAATAAAGTTAATAAATAATTTTAATTTTATGCAATTGATACTGGTACCTGAAGCGTAAGATCATTTTACCTTCATGTAACAAAAATTATTAAAATACACTGCAATTGGTGTACCAATGCAGCGCTCTATGAACCATTCTTTCGGGAAGGGAATGATGATGATGATGTTATTTTAGGTATTGTTTATCAATTATATATGAACTCTTATGAAAATTGTTTTTTTTTTTTAAATTAGCTTATTTAATTTATTGATTGTTATAAAAGTTATTGAAATAAATACTTATAAGATTTTTAATTATGATTTAAAAGATCACAACAGAAAACTTTTTTTGTTCCTTACGAAAAACGCAACATCATCGGACTTTAAATTGGCACGTTACAGTAGGCAATAAAACTCTCCATAGTACGGTAATGCTGCACTCTGGCGGTAGACTACGTGCGTTATAATTATTACAAAAGTGTATATTTTAGTTAAATAACTCAACAAAACTATCTAATACCAAATAAAACTATTACTATTGTTTGCATTAAAATTAGAGGGAGCTGAAAAACTGGATAGTGCCGGTGAATTGTATACACATTTTACCCTTGATACGCTGCAATTTTAGGACCATAGAGTGTCATATACACGATTGGGTGCAGATAAAGAAACGCTAATGAGTTTAATTTTACACCTTGATAAAGAAACCATCGCGTTTCTTAATGAGGAACATCAGCCCTACGGAACATTGGATACAATAAATGTTTTCTTGCGCGCGGTAAAAATTAGAGGATTAAATTGTACGGCAAAGTTTCCTGACTGAAAAAAAATAGTAAAAAACATTTTAATAAAAACAAACTACTTTAAATGACGTCACTAGTTCACATGAATCAACCTATGATATAAGAGTTATGGAAGATTTCCGGTTTGCTTACCGTGGATGATCTGACGTCACACGCGGAGTCATCTCAGAAATTCACAACTTTAAAAAACCGTAGCTACGATACACAAAAATTGAAAAAATATTTTGCCTTAGTTTAATAGTCTATTAACAAATAATACAAATTAAAAACCGCTGAACTTTGTCACTGTTCGGCATTTTAAGTCAAGTGATTTTAAAAGAATAAAAAGTCGACATAGATTGTTCAACTTGAAAAATCAGAAAGCGTGACGATTTCCAGATCCGTAATATTATTTATATTTTTATTTTTGCACGTTGGCTTTTGCCATTTATAATATAACAATAATTACTCCTTGGCATCTTTGTCTAGAGCTTAGTTAAGACATGAAATGCCCTGTGGAATGTAATACTCTTCCAGCAGAAGTGAGCTGTTAGAGTGAAATATATCAGAAAAAAAGAAAAACTCACCTGTTCTCAAAATAATTTAAATGAATCCCTAACGTATGACGACAAATTGTTTTTTTTACTCAATAGCTTTATAATATTTATACTTTATATCAGAAGTGCTTTTTTTATCTTCTCTACCCTCTAAAGCAGTATTTCCCTTCTTTATGCCCCACCGTAGTCTTTTCAAAAGTCAGATGCCCCACCGGCATCTTTTTTAATGAAACAGCAGGTAAATTTTCAAATCATATTGTAATATGTTTGTAAACATATGAACCTCTAATGGAATTGAAAAAAACCTATTCTAATACATTTATTATAACTGAAATGATTACAAAACACAAATTGAAAATGATATTAAGTAGAATACAATATAAATGAAAACAATAATAAAGTGACAATTGAAATTGAGTACAAAAACACATATCTTGACGCCTAATTCATGATTAAATTCAGTTACACTTGCTACAAAGAAATTTGATGTCCGGATCAAAGTTAGTTAATTTCAGTCTTAGGTCCCCTTTATACCTCTATTAGTTATATCCAATCGATTTCGTTTTTTAATGAGTAGATTGCTTATGGCGCTAAAACCACATTCCACTAAATTAGATAAGGGAAAAGGTAATGATAATTTTCTGGCATGCAAAGTAATATTATAATATTTTGTGTTAGTTTCTTCGCAAATTCATGCCATTTTTTCTACATCCTGCACAGTTTCTGTGTTTTTTGATAATTATTGACATTGTAACGAGTTTCATTCTATTTTAAGCACAGTTTGGCGAATATTTCAATTTTGTACATCTCAGGCATTTTTTTGGATGACCGATGAGTCTTCTTCTCTGGTCTCAATCCTGGGATTGGCTGGCAGCAATTACATTCATTCTTCTCCTCCATTCCTCCCTGTCTTGTGCGGCTCTTTTAAAGTCAGCACATGATGAGCAGCGCACGTCCTCTAATAGGTCCTCCAGGTACTCTCGGCGTGGGCGTCCCCTAGAATTTATCCCCTCGGTCATCCCCTCTAATATGACATGCAGGAGGCCTTCTTGACTTATTACATGGCCGATCCATCTCGCTCGCCTTTCGGACAAGGTCCTGAGCAGGTGCCTTCCACCTTCGATTCTTTGGAAAACCTCCTCATTTGTAATGTGGTCTCTCCAGGAAATTCCTAGTAGTCTTCTATAGGACCACATCTCAAAAACCTCTAGTCTCCGTTTATCTCTTTCGGATAGGTACCATGTCTCGCAACCATACATCAAGATACTCCATACATAGGTCTTGATTAGGAGTGTTCTTAGTTCTAGATCTATATTATTTGATTCAATTATTTTTGACCTTTTATTAAATGCAAGTCTAGCTTGATGTATACGGCTGTCGACCTCGCTCTTAGACCGACCGTCCCACGTTATTTTGCTCCCGAGGTAGACAAACTCCTTGGTGTTCTTTAGTGAATATTCCACTTTATATGTGGAATGCTGACGTGTTTCATCTCTGAAGCGTGGTGCCCCCCCTCTAAGACGTTATGCCCCACCGGTGGGGCGTAACTTGGGAAACACTGCCCTAAAGAGTGATCAAATGGGATTTTTTTTGCCTGCGTTTAAACTTTGCTTTATATCTGGTCACACTGATAATTAAACGTCAAATAAATATGAACACGTGAAATTAAACATGATGATTTTCACTTGGAATATAATTGCGATCTTATTCTTATTCTTAGAAGGGGAAGTCAGCGCTATGCTTTAAGCTCCTGACGTCACAGTGACCTATGAAGAGCTATTGAGACGAGTTTTCGTGAATAGTTCTCGCCCTCCAATTCCAGGTTTATAAAGAGCCTGGCTACTGTGTGGAAGGCGAGAGTTCTCATTTTCCTTAATTTCTTCCTCCAAGCCCAGATCCGTAAAGTATCGGGCTTTTAGGTAGGGGGCGAGCTCTTCAACATCGTCAGGTTTGACCAGTAGTCCCCTGAGTATGAGGCTTCTTTAATGATGTAAAGCATCGCATTCACATATAATGTGCATCTGTGTTTCCTCATCTGCACTGCAGAATCCACACTTGGAAATTTTGGTAAGGTTCATTATAGCAAGGTGTTATTGCGACCTTAAGTTTTACCCAAAACAATTGACCAAACCGTGTAATTTTTTTTCCGTTTTTTAACAGTTTAATACATTAACAAATTACAACAGAGATGAAGAACATTTTAGAGAAAGGAATATGGAAGTCTAGGCGTTTACAAGGCTAATGACCTGTCATTTGTAAGATTAAATAGTTTACTTGAAATCCCTTATTGTAAATCCAGACTCGAGCAAAGACACTCATTTTTCATGGCTTTAAAACTGTTCAATGCATTTTATATGGACAGTATGATAGATATTAATTATAAGAGCTGGTTTAAGTGGGCACTTTACGCACTGTGTAACATTCACCATTTTACCTATGTTATACATCATTAGACGTTTAATCATCAGTGTGACTATTATATGAATCAAAGCGTCGTGATGCTCATAGGATCACCAACATCGTATGGATTCCTTATTTTTCTTCTAGTGCCTTGGGTCCCCCCGACGTTGGCGATCACTACAGCGAAAGCATACGTATCTGTCCTGAGCTAATTTTACATTTCGCAGCCAGGACGACTGCTTATTGATGTACTCGCCGTAGTGATTCCTAGGAAAATATGACAAGAGTGGTTTCCCGTTGCCTTCTCTGGTAGATTTTCTGTCGGGATTACCTTCGCTTAGCTGGTTGGTTTTGGTTTTGAGGCGCCAAAAATTCGCCTTTCATCCTCTCGTTATCTGCTGTGATCATACCGATATGAGTGTGATCCCATTTCCCGGGGTTCACGACGTGGACGCTAACGAGTTGGACTAGTCAGTAGTCCTGCCGTTGGAATGCAACAAGGTGTTGTGTGGATTGCTAGTTGGGCAAAAATCAACCAAATCAAATTTCCCCTTCTAACTCTCTCTCTCCGATGGCGCTACAGCCAATATCGAGCTTTGGCCTCCTGCAACTTTCGCATCCAACTCTGTCGGTCCTCAGCCGCCATCTTTCAATTTGCCACCTGGAGAAACTGCGCTGCATCTTTTCTCACTTCATCCTCCCATCCCAGCCTGGGTCTTCCCACTAATCTCTTTCCTCCCGGGTGTCCGCACATTATTGTTTTAGGGACACGTGAGTCAGGCATTCGCTGTGCATGTCCGGCCCATCATAATCTAAGCATCTTCATATGTGCCGAGATGCTCGGGGCCTGGTATATATTGTAAAGTTCTTCGTTATACCGAATGCGCCATTGATTATTCTCTCTCACTGGTCCGCCGATTCTTCTGAGTACTTTTCGTTCAAAAGTGTCCAGCATTTCAGCCATATTTACAATCAGTGTTAACGCCTCACACCCATATGCCAATACAGTACGTATAATTGTTTTGCATATGGTTATTTTGGTTTTCCTGTAGACGTTACGTGATTTGAACACTGGCAGCAAAGAAAAGTATGTTTTGTTAGCTGCTGTGATTCTTTTTCTGATTTCTGCTGGATCTTCATTATTCTCAGTTATACTGGAGCCCAGGAAGGTGAACCCCTTCTAACTATAACCCGTAAATACTAAATTGGTCCAAGAAAATAGAAAAGTTGTCTACTAGCGGACTGTACAGCGGGCTTTACAAAAATATATATACTCAAGAAATCAAACTGACTGTCAAACTTCTTTTTGCCAAAGTTGATTTTAGTGCTCTGTTCACCCTGTCCCCGACACCACCCTCCTTTCAATATCTTTCTCAGTATTTCTAGTAAACATACTTCCCAGATGCACAAATTCTTGAACCCGTTTCAGAATAAAAAAAATCCCCATCAGCACAATTTCATTCGTAGAGTACAATAAAAGGTATTTCATAAATACTGAAACTGGTTTTCGATTTCACAAGTATTGGCTTTACATATACCAGTCAAGTGTGTACATATTATGTCCATGCAAATATGCTGTACATACACGCCGATGAAGCTGTAATATTGAATTGTCAATTATTACTCAATATTTACCGGTGCAATTATATTTCATAACGACAAAATTATACTATATTGATAGCTACGAACTGAGTCGCAAGGCTTTATTTTTGAAACCACCCGAAGAAAATATGCATTTTCAACATTATAAATAACATCGGTATATATTTTTTTAATATGTACTAATTCGAACAGTTTGTGACCACGTGGCTAGTATTGTGAATTTGTAGATTTAAATCCGGGTTTTTGAAAAAAATAAGATATTTACGTCCTTATAATTTACCTTAATATAACAATATATTTAAAATTTGGGAGCCATTTTGAAACTAGTTGTAAATCGATTTAAATTTGTTGCAAAAGAGAAGAGAAACATTTTCGAGAAAGGAAAATGGAACTTAGTGTCTAATTGGTTGGGGAGCTTGCACAAAAACCGCCCTTGAACCTGTAGCAATTGCACAGAAATCTTTAATTCGAGTAATTTAAAAAAAAAACATTTCGTTATCCAAGTGACTTGCTCTTTAAAGAATTCAGAGTACTGAATATTATTCAACAGTATATATTGAGAACGGTAGTGGCTACACACATAAATAGAAACATTTACCCAAGCGTCAACCACAACCATAATACAAGATACTCTAATAGGGATCTGATACTAAGTGAAGGGGTCTGTCTGTGCTCTATATTAATTTGTCAACTATTATAATATATTAAAATGTAATTGCCTAGCTTGGAACGGGGTATGTACCCTTGTTAGCTGGGCAAAGTGAACATGGAATTGTATTTCGATAAAGAGTGTAAATAAATAAATAAATAAAATGGCTTATGACCTGTCACTGGTTGGCTTAAGTGACAGTTTTCGACACTGTGTTACATTCGCCGTTATGCCTATGTTTAAACATCCACATTTCCTCAACTCTTTCATCGGTTGACTTTTGTGGAGTAAAAGAGCAACCTTTATCACGTGGGTGGGATTCATCCAGCTAAACCATTTTACCTACTAGGCAACCCCTAAAAACAATTTAAAAAAAAAATACTTCTTTTATTCCAGTGAGTCAACAATGTTTTGAGTATGTCCAAATGTTTGAAGACAGGATGGATTTCCTCCCTAGTTTTCACACAGAAGGAAGAAATGAGGAACTGTGGATGTTTAATTATATTCAGAATGGTTAATTTTACACAGTGTATAAGGTGGCTATTCTAACCAGTCAATGACAGGTCATAAGCCATGTAAATGCCTAGACTTTCATATTCCCTTCTTAAAAATGTTTCGTTTCCCTGTTGCAACAAATTGTAAATCTATATAACTCCCGAGGGCGGAAATAAATCATGTCTACAAACATTTGGGCATACTGTGGAGTTGTTAATATCTCACTATCAGAAAATGGTAATCAAGTTGGGTCGGATTGTGGTTCGAACCTCATCCTGATCCCACACACTAGCCACGGGACTACAAATCGATTTTTCCCCCCTTTTTTAATACTTGTTATGAATAATTGCATGTTTTCTTAATAAAATAAAATTAAAAAAAATATGTGCATAGATTATTAGTCTTTTCTGATTTTAATTCTATTTTATTCCTTTGTAAAAAAGTTATTTGCTATTTGTTTCGACCGAAACAAATAGCCTTCTACTAAAACATTAATTTCGGTCGAAACAAATAACTTTTTCACAAAGGAATTAAATAGAATTAACATCAGAAAAGACTAATAGTCTATGCCCATTTACTTTTTTATTTTATTTTATCAAAAAAACATGCAGTCATTCTTAAAAAGTATTAAAAACAAAGATTTTTAAACGTAAAAAGACCAATTAAATTTTTATAAATTAAGGAAAAGATGTAAACATTAAATATGACCAAGAATAAATAAATTAAAAACTCAAATGAGAAAACTATAATCGTTAACATTTTCGTTTACCATGGACGTTATTATTAGTAATAAATACAAATATCAAAGGCATACTCTGAGTCATCCATCTATAGATATAATAACGCACCCATCTACATAGATGAATATACAAAACATACGCATTAGGGTGGGCCAATATTTTTTTTTCCGAATTCCTAAATGAAAGTTGTCTAAAAAGTTTCTTTTTGGATTACTCGGATTGCAAAAAATATCAACAAAACAAATTCGATACTACTTTTGCCCCTCAACCAGAGCTTAAATTTTTCGAATTTTTCGAATTCGATTTTTTGCGCTAAACCGGCTGTCATTTCGCATTTAAGTAAGAAAATCAGTCCAATTAAATTTTATAATATGCATTAAGCCTCATTAAATAAGTATCTAAGGGCGTGAGTTACACTTTGTTTTGTAATAAATAGGTAGCATGAGCCATTGTTTTTTTTTGTTTTTTTTAACGGCCTAAGCCAAACAACAGTTACATGAAGAAATATAAATGCAAGAAACTGAACAAAAAAAACATCAAATTATTTAGCAAAGACAAATAAGGGCAAAACGATAATGGTATACAATATATTCATAAAACGAAAGACATAAGACTTTGAGCTAAACCATGCAATCCAACTTCATCCCACACTGTTTAGTCGCGAAGAGATCTACGAAAAGCCGGAAGATCTAAACTAAAGAAAGTTTTCGTCAATATTAGCCAGGCCCTCAACGGAATCAGTTCCGCGGAGTGTAAACTTTTTGCATTTCGGTGGTTTTAAAACGTGTTCGAATTTGTAATATGATACCTACTAGAAAGACTTCCATTCCGTGTGCCATCTAGACCGACAAGACAAAATCTTTTGTTTTACACTGAAAACGCGTCAACAAACTATTTTAAACAATCTACAATACCTAGAATATGCGACCAATATAACAATATATTTACCGAGGCTGATATTTTTTGTGACAATGTTTGTAAAAATAGGTAAAAAATTATAGAAATTTTGAGAGAAGCAGACATTTAACTTTATTATTATTATTATATAAATATTTTTTCATTTCGTTTCTTTTACATTTATTATATTGAACATAATTTAAATTATTGTATTAAGTGTAAAATTTTTTTTTGGTGTGTGCATGAGTTTCTTATACTAATATACTAAGAAATTGGCAATATATGTGTACATACTGTTTGTTTACCTAATAAAATAAATAAATAAAAAAAAGATTAATTATTTTATAAATAAAAGACGAGTGATACTTTAATCCACAAATTTGGAATATCCAGTGACCGGTTTCATCGCTTTCGCGACATCTTCGAGACTGGTATCTTTATTAAAAATTTCAATGTATTTGTACAAAACAGAGGTAAGGATAGATAATTCAAAGTTATATGAAAGTAAATTAAATAAAGTTATTTTTATCTAAAGGATCATTATCAACATTTTTTCTTCGGGTTAACTAATGAGTTAATATAATGCTATTTTATGAGTTTAAGTATTTTATTTTATTTTTAGTGTCACTTGTCTTTTATTTATATAATAAATTACAATGAACTTCCATCAAGAATTTTTACTTACAAACTTAAATTTTTTAATATGATTAAGTTATATCTTAACTACCAAAAAATAATTTTATCAATATGGATAATAAACAAAATATTCAGACAGTGATAAACTTCAAACCTTGGTTCAGGGCCAAAAGTAAAATGGAATATTTTTTAAAATAATTTTTACGTTAAATGTGATCTAAACTTTTGCAACTTTTTAGAAAAAAAAAAAAACGTTTATACATCACGGCCCGCTCTAATATCACATACACAAACACATACACTACATACGGTACATATTGTACAAGAATAACATAAAATGCTAGTTATAACAATATTCACATATCTACATGGGTTTTTTTAATACGTTTTACCTCGCTTAGAGTTGACCAGTCGAGCTGATGTGAATGCATTATGTAGCCTAATACTCCTAAGTCTAAAGTACCAAGCGACAAGTTGAAACATACAACGGTTTGGTTCCAACAGGCCACTGACCACTGCAAAATGCTGTTTCAACAGGACAATGCTCCAGCACACAAGGCGATAGTGTCAACAGCCGCTTTACACGAAGCTGCGTTTGAATTGGTTTAACACCCGCCATATTTACCAGGGCCGCGTTTACAATCGGAAAATAAGGACGTCGATGGTCGAATATAAATTCTCCCGAGCGATTACGAAGACACACTACCTATCCTCTATCTTCAAGTTTTGAGGTTGGTGTGTACTGAGGACTAAAATACTCCACGGTACACATATCTACAAATGAAGTGTCAAAAAAACATCAGTTTGTATAAAAGGCGGCGGAGGCGGCCTCCGGTCAAGACGCTTGACTCACACACGAAAGGTTCCGGGTTCGATTCCCGGTGAGAACACAAAAATTAAAATGTGTTTTTTCTCAAGCCTGGGTGCTCTGTGATGTAATTCACCATTGTAATTGGGCTTTCTGGCCTGTTGTGGTGCAAAAAATAAAAATAAAAATAAAAAGCCTTACCTGTGATAACAGAAACCTTTTTTAAATACGAAGAAGAAAAACTTGAATTTTTCATTAAGCATTGAACGCGGAGCAAAGTTTCAGCGTGACTTATTGGTTGAATTCGATCATATGATGTCTGAGATGACGTAATGAAAACGCATATCGACATGTCGGTAGATCAAAATTCACCAAACCGAGAAAGGTACAAATAGTAGACAAGTTAAATATACCGTCACGGTTTGTACCGATGAAGACATCGTTTGTAATTGCGGCCCTGATCTAGCCCCTGTGGCTACCGACTATTCGCAAAACTCAAGGAACGTTTGCGTGGAATAAAATTTTTGGACGGCAATGAGGTCATGTTCTACTAGGAAGCTGTAGAAATGTTATATCATCGCTGGAAGAAGTGCATACAAGTTCAGGGAGACAACGTAGAATTTATATTTTTCATTCAATTAAAAAAATATTTTTAAAAAACAAGTAATAACCATAGCAAACAAAATGAGAGCAAAAGATAGCAAGTGAAATGAGCCAAGTCAGTCAGGGGGCTTATATTGAAAATAAGTGACATTTTGTCACCCACTCGAGAACTGTCGAGTGGTCATCTCGAATGCATCTTCAAATTGGAATTCTTGAAAAAACCTGCCCCGGTTTTATTATAAAGCGAATAAAAAAGTTGCAACACTAACAAATACGTATGTATCTATGGCTTTCGTCTCATGCTGTATATTGTTTCTAGTCAAAGTTGCGCCTTTGGGTATTTTATTTGTATTATTCTTTTATGACAAAAGAAAATGTTGTACTGAGACACCGCTACATTTAACTTCATATAACGCACATTGTCGTGTTTTACGAATAAAACTATTCTTTTTATTGATTTTGAAAGCTTATATTTATTTTTTAGATACATTTTATTATTTTAAATATGTGTTTCGACATTGATGAAGGATAAAATTATTTTAAACTCGTGTTTCATTTAAAAAGCGATTGGAAATATTTGAGGGTATTGGAAGCAAACGAAGAAATCTCCACCATAAACAGAAAGTTAGTTATTGATTCCAAAATAAACTATCAATAAAAATCTACCTACCTAAATAATGGCATAATTTAAAATCATCTCTAAATCTTGCAAAAACAGATTTAAATTATACTACTTGAAACCGCAAAGTTAGCATTCTCCGTTGAGATAGTGAAGCATAATTAGAAATCTCATAATCCTTTTTTCAAAGTTTTTCGAAAATATCTCAGTAACTCCTTCAATGGAGATTTTAAAGTTTGCTTCTAATACCCTTATGTAGAGAAATATTATTTGGAAATTTCTCGATACAACAACATTACAACATTCATCATTGCTGTTGATTTTAAATTATTTGAGTTTAAATGAAATACTCGTCATTCAAAAATGTATGTCGAGCGTTTTATTCGAAGAAAGTTTGACAGTTAAAGGTACAATGTCGCATTCGATTTTCAATGCCGTGTGCTTTGCTTTGGGGCATTCGAGATAAATTCGACTGGTATAGGATCGACTTCATTCGCATGGGCGGTTCAATAATACAGTCACTCGTCAATTTACATAAATTGCATATGATTCTTAAGACGAATGAGTCCAGCATAAGGCCCCGGGTGTACTTGCGCAGGTATAATCGTAGTACTAAGTACTTTGTAAATAATGACAGTCTCGTAAGATCTTTGAGAGGCAATGTCATAATTATTGCCCCAATCATCCACTCTCTATTTATCGTACCGAGATGCGAATGAGTAGACATCTGAAGCAAGGAATAATAATTCAACATTCTCGTGAATATGTCAACATTTGCAGACATTGCATAAGGCAGAGGTTGGCTAACTTTGGAAAGTATGGATAGTTCTTCTTCAGCTGCTCCTGCCGGAGGTTGGTGGTTGGTGACTCATTTTGAATTCATCCTGATTCTGGGCCAGTCTAATCAGCGCTGCTGCATCCGGTATACCGAACCACTGTCTAAGATTTTAGAGCCATGATGATTTTTTCCGATCCATACCACGCCTGCCCTCTATTTTTCTTTCCGTTATTAGTTGGAGAAGTGCATAATTCTAATTGCGAAAAATGTAACCAAAGTATAAAGCTTCCTTCTTTTGTCAGTGATCAATAACTTCCTCTCTTTGTTCATGATGCTTAACACCGCTTCATTGGAGACACCATAAGTCCATGAGAGTCTAAGCATTCTTCTACACAGGCAAGGTTGAAAGGCTTCAATTTCGTTCATTGTTAAGACTTCAAGAGTTCAATCTATAGATAGAGATAGTTATTAAAATAAATATGGTTCTAGGTGCATTCTTTTTATACATATACATATACTTTGAGCACCGGCCGAATACACATAGAATTTACCCTGTGCCCGGCCTATTTTTGTGAAATTTCATGTTTTGTGAAGGGTTTCTTAAAAGTGTCATAATTATAAAAATAATGGGTTATATCAATTGAAACTTCTCATATTTATTTGAAACAATTAAATAAGCCACTTTCATATGATCGTTTTGCCAACATTGGCCTTTATGGAGAGCCACATTGCGCATTGCAATGTTCACACATATACAGGGCCTCACTCTTTTTTTTGTACTTTGTATCCCGGAGCCGTGTAAACACGTGATTGTAATAACCGCGCGTTGTGTCCCGGTCTTGTGTTTTCACGTAGTTTACAAGCAGTGAAAAAGTACTTATAAAAGTCACTAGATGTCAATAAAATGCACCTTTTTAGACAGCTGTTAAACCACGTGAAAACACGGGACCGGGACACAATGCGTGGTTATATAATCACGTGTTTACACGGCTCCGGGATACAAAGTGTTTCAAGTATGTTTCCTGAGTATGTTATGTATCCAAAACCACATAAATAGAAGACGTGTACGCCAACTACTGCACTACAAGACCAACAAATATCTACTCAATCTCGAGTGCCTGATTGAGTCAAAAACACTCATCCAGGATTCTTGTAATATTTCAAACCCTGTTCTATATTCTTCATCCGCCTGGATACGGAATAGATCATTTAAGAACAAACAAATAAATGCACATACCAGTACATTTTTGGACCCACATTTTTAAATAATAAAACATGTTTGTACATTTACATATATACATATACAAATAAAAAAGTTCTTCTTCTTGCGGTGCCTAATCAGGTCCCCCGACGTTGGCGATCACTACAGCGAAAGCATCTCGGTCCTGCGATACTCAGAGGCCAGGACAACTGCTTGTTGGACGTAGTCGCCATAGTGAGTCCCGGGAAAAGATGACCAGAGTGGTTTCCCGTTGCCTTCTCTGGTGGATTTTTTTGTCGGGGTTACCTTCCTTTAGCAGGTTGGTTCTGGTTTCGAGGCGCCAGAAACTCACCTTTCATCCTCTCGTTATCTGCTGTGATCACACCGCTATGATAGTGATCCCATTGCCCGGGGTTCGCGACGTGGACGCTAACGAGTTGGGCTTATAAAAGTTCGAGGAAGAAAAATGGCTTAAGTCTCTAATTAAGGCGCACGATGAAGAAAATGTATCAATTACATGAACATTTTCGCGACATTCAAAGTGCATTGAACGGAGAAATAGTTGACTTAATGAATTCCGCATTGTGTTCACTGTAAAATTATGTTATTATAACAAACACGAAACACGACATTCCTATACAATTCGTTGCGGTTTATTGTACGAATATATATAGTCAGTTCCACCTACTTTAGTAAAAAGCGCTCCAAAGATCAATTTATACCGTTTCCTTATTTGTTAATAATTAACATTGAAACTTGTCGGGTAAAACGACCTCTGGTCAAAAGTGAAAGCAGTCCACGGTGCGAACAACACGCCCAGCAATGTGGTTACATAAAGTTACATTGTGCTTATTCCAATTTCATGATCTTTCCGTAACGGAGCATATGGCATCCACAAATTTGTTTTTTTTTTATTGGGAATTTCGAACACCGTACAAAGCTCAGTAATCTATACTTTAGTCCTTAAAATATAGCTTGATTAGAATGACAGTTGTCAGCAAAAGTGACGACATAACTTTGTAGTAACGTCTAAGGAGTGATTTATATTGACAAACGAAAAATCATTCACACATATTTTTATTAGCAATTACTGTGCTTAGTGCTCCGTTCATTTTGTTGCTCGTATTCATTCTCCTTTCAACATCTTTTTCTACTCTTCCATCTCTTGGAAACATGCTTCCCAGATACACGAATTCTTCTTCTTGTTCAAAACATTCGTTGTTTACATTTATTATGCAGTCAGTAACCTCACTATCCTTTTCAAATATCATCACTTTTGACTTACTTTCGTTCATTGCCATTTATGTTTATTTATTTTTTATTTTTGTTTTAGACGCACAGCAGTACAAGTGTCCAGTCAAGGATGGACAGTATGATCACCCCACCCAGTGCGACAAGTTTTACGAATGCCGTGACGGGGCTGCTAAGGAGAAACTGTGTCCTGATGGTCTCGTGTTCGATCCCCTCATCAGGAAAATCAACAAGTGCGACCAGCCCTTCAACGTAGACTGCGGAGAGAGAACTGAACTTCGTGAGTAATTTTTTTTTAATACTAAAAATATCACAGCATATCTCTTCTCTTCTAAAGCCGAAAGATCGTCGGACGGCGAGAGCCCGCAGGTTTAAAGAAGAAGCAACTTGGGTCTTCCGAGGCATGCGCAGCATGTGTCCAAGCCAGGTCCACTACCGCATCCTCAAGACGCTCGTTATAGGAGGCTGCTGCGTCCGTTCTCGGACTTCAATGTTAGTTATAAAATCAAACAACCTTATGCCTAATATTCTCCTCAAGCACTTACCCTCAAAACTCAGAAGTTTGGTAAGGTGCCAAGATTTACACCCATAAAGGATTACTGGCATTATACAAGAGTTGAATAATCGGCATTTCGTTTTGACTAAGTATAGACTAGAGTAAAAGATGCTCCAGCAATTCCTAGGCGGATGGCGAGCTCTTTGTGCATGCTTCCATCCTCAGTTATGTGAACTCCCAAGTATTTAAAGCTGTCATCTTTCTCGATCCTCTGTCCCTTATTATACAGAGGCTGATCAGGGTCAGGACAGGATTTGTATATCTAAGTTGATTCGTATAATCGTAAAAAAATCTCAGTAAATTGGTTTAATTCTTATGATTAACATATTACAACATAGATGCAGAACATTTTAGAGAAGGTTGTATAGAAGTATAGGCACCTGGTCCATTAAGAAGTAAAGAAATTGAAAAAAATAAAAATTTCCAGGCGTTGCCTAGTATGTAGGTGAAATAATTCGATTAGATAAATCTCACCCGCATAAATAAAGGTTTCAGCTCTTTAACTTCTCAAACATCAACAGATGAAAGAATTGAAGGAATAAAGATATTCAAATATGAGCAGAATGGTGAATGTTACACAGTGTGTAAAGTGGCCACATAAATCATCTCTGTTGTAATATGTTAATGTTAACAGCTCCCCAGGGAATTGAATCCAGTACTTGTCTACAAAAATTTGGACAAACTCAATATATTGTTGATAATTCTTATAATATTAACTTTACCTTTATATTTTTTAGTTTTTGTTTACTATAGTTTAATGGACTCTAGGTTAGACCTTAAAAATCTTTTATGCTTTTAAAAAAAAAAGTTTCTTTAAGTACCCTATCATATACGCACAGTGTCATTGGCAGTCGTACCGTATTGTACATTAAAATAAATAAATTCGGCAAGGTTAAAAATATTTTTAAAAGTAGCTTCATTTAGAAACAGACAAAAATTGTATTCAAAATAAATTTTATCTGAAAGATTTGTTCATTCGTTTTGACTTGTGTATGAATTCTAGTTTATTTGACATTCTTCGCCTAAACGAAAGTGTTACTTAACCAAGGACGACCACTTAATTTGATAGAAAAGCCGCCGGTAATTTATTGGCCCATTAAAAACAACTTACAGTTAGTTTAGGAGTTGAAATCATCTTCAAAGCAGACGTATTTACATTTTATTTTATTTGGGAAATCAACAGTTCCACATACATACTTAAACAAACAGATATAGTGTATAAACTCAGAATTAATAACAGATTTCCACACAGTATACAAAGTTAGTACTGAAATTATATTACATATCAAATAAATACATATAATTTATACATATATACATGTTATTTTCATGTACTCAATAATCAAAGAATTTTAAAAATTTATTTTAAGAACATTAAGTTACTGTAAATTTTATTAACGACCTGCCAAATAAATTAAAATGTATGCCTCTCTTGTACGCTGATGACCTTAAAATATTTAATTAAACTGATAAGAGTGGAGGTTTGTGTTCAATTGCAGACTGATTTGCAAACTTTATTGAGTTAGTGCCATAAAAACGGTATGCAATTAAACATTAAAAAGTGCTACTCTATCAGTTTTACTCGTAAAATCAACCCAATAGCTTTTGACTACTCTCTTGGTGACAAACCATTAAGTAGGGTTAACATTATTAAGGATCTCGGGGTTTATTTTGACACAAAATTACATTTTAAACATCATATAGATTACATAACTCGTAATTCACTTAAGTTACTGGGGAGAGTACTTAAGAGAGTAACCAAACCCTTTAAAAAACCGCAAACTTTTATATGTCTGTATATTTTATTTTATTTGGGAAATCAACAGTTCTACATACATATTTTTAGTAAACAAACAGATATAGTGTATAAGCTCAGAACTAATAACAGATTTCCACATAGTATACAAAGTTAGTAAAGAAAATATATTACATATCAAATAAATACATACAATTTATACATATAAAAATGTTATTTTCATGTACTCAATAATCAAAGATTTTTTAAATATTTATTTTAAGATCATTAAGTTACTGTAAATTGGGCGCGATAAGGACAAGAATGCTTGAAGAGAGGATAAGGAGGGGAGGGGAGATGTACATATTATTTATTATTATAATTATTATTATAATGTCTAAGTTACGTAATGCATTTTTAGTGTAAATTTTAAATCTGACAGAGTGATGTTTGTGTAATCTATATTTGTAAATTTTGTATTGTACACTGAAAAAGTCCTACGAAAAAAAGCATTTTTAACATACGATGTTTTACTTGTTGGTACATGAAACAGGTGGTACCGTCTACAAATCCTGGCTGGCACATGTATTGTTATTAAACCAAGCAGCTCTGTACAGTCAACCATTCCTGTCATAATTTTGTAAAGCATTAGTTGGTCCGCACACACTCTGCGGTACTGTAGAGAAATGATTCCATGGAAGGTGGAGGCAGTGAGAGTAGATACATAAAAAAATACCGGTTTTGTATTTAAGGTACTTTATACATTTGTTTTGAATATTTTCTATTCTACTTTATTATATATATGGCATACTGGGGATTCCGTATCTGAGATGCGTATTCCAAATGGCTTCTGAAAAATGTATAATATAATAAAATTAGGGCCTTTGGATTATCAAAGTGTTTACATTAAAATATTCTTGTATCAATTTATCTGCACAGTCATTCAAACGTGCACTTCATATTACTGCGAAAATACTTTTTTTGACAACTACGTCATGTGAAAGGAGGCGTGAGTGCTGGCTGGCGATAGGGTCTCCTGGGGGCGTCTGGTGGTGTCCACATGCGCCGCTTAGGAGCAGATATAGAAGAAAAAGAAAAAAGACAATCACTTTAACATAATTGTAAGCGAACGGATGGAATGTTGAGCGGGAATTTCATACTCATTATAAAACGAAATAATACAGACTAAAATGGATACAAAGTCGTTGGAACAATAGGCTTCTTTCCCCCCTCGGCAACTTCACGTGGACCGGACCATCTTCTAAGAATTTAGCAAAAACATGTGTTTGCACATGTGCGACACTGAGACAGTGACTAGAGACTACCCAAAATCTACGAAAGCTACCCTTCGAATATTTTTCTCTGTTTTGTTATCCATAATGTTGAAGTGCATCATCTGTTTAGTTTTTTATTGTTGACTTTTAAGCACGAACACTTTACAAAGTTACAATTATGCTCAATGTTTGTTTTTGTAAATTCATTGATAATTTGAAGTTGCCAGAATTTCACTCGTCCATGCACTTTGTAGCTGCAAGACGATTAGTAGTCTAGCTTCAATTGGTAAATGTTATCAACTATCAAATATTCAAATTTAGTAAATGAGGTCTAGAATTCCAACCGTCCATGCGCTCAGTAGCTGCAAGATTTGTTGTTATCCAACTTATATTTTTATAGATTTGTTTTTTATTTATTTTTTTAAATATCACTAAATCTCCTAACCTTATTGTCAAATAAAAAAAAAATGTAAATAGGAGCTGGATTTCTTATTGTCTATGCGCTCTGTAAGACGTGCTGTAATCTAGCTCCTTTATATTATAATTGGAGACGAGGAACAAGAATTCCAACCGTCCATGCGCTCTGTAGCTGCAAGACGTGGTGGGATATTTATTTATTGTACTGCGCCCTTGAGGTGATTTTCACAAAAACGGCGCTATAAAAATTGTCCAAACATATATATATATATATATATATAACGCCTCGCGTATATCACACAGCTTTGTCTTTTCAATTGAAATACCGTACGCTATTGAATTTATTTATTAGGTAAAAATATATTTAACAATGAAAGGAAATCACGTACCATCATTGTTTAGGCGATACAATGAATTTGGATTATGTCTGTCACCTTTTGTCCTATTTCGTGTGTAATATTATGTATTAACAGTTATATTTTGATACCCGTTATAAAATAGCACACGTACAAGCTTATCACGTATTTTACCAATCGGGACCTGACTTGGTAGCAACTCTCAGGTAAAAATCTTGGAAAAATAAATTGATTGGAGATAATTCCAACTCGCAGTGATCTGGTTGACGCGTTTGCCTGGCATGGTTCGACTCCGTGCAGGGTCTTCATCAACCTTCTTGTGGCAAATAGAAAACATAAGCATTCTCCTTAGATCTCTACATTTCTCTATGCGAGCAAACCGCATCCATCCACTTCTTGCAACCGGCTATATGTCATCAGACCGCATTGCTTGAAGCCCGCCGACACTTTTACTGCCTGTTTTGGGTCGCAATGTCAGGACTTTAGTATATCTAGAATCTGGGGTTTATCGATCTCGCTGTTATCGATATTTTGGTTATTCTTCTCTTAGCGAAAAACCCAACATTTTCCATTCCACAGTTCTTGATAATTCGTGAAAAAAAAATTCACGAGCACATCAGGGAGAATACAATCATAATCCTTTTTTGGTGTAAATTTTAATATTTTAAGTAATTTAACTACCCATGGACGTAAAACAACATTGTTGAGTTTTAGTGGTGGTTTTTTGTCTGCAATATTTCATTGTTCTTTGACTGGCCGACGTTCGTTCACTTGAAGCGAAGAACTGGTTGCTTTACTTTTCATGTAGCAAAAAGTATTCAGATACGCATTGGAGTATAGATGCAGTTCCATATGCACCACTGGTTGTGGTCAGAGTAATGCTGAAGATGCTGATAAATATTTTATAATTTTACCGACTATTTATAACAGTTTATATGGTGTGGGTACAGAATTCATTGAAAGCGTGATCAGGAAAGGAGTTTTGAAGGGAAAAAAGAGAGGATCTTAGGACAGAACGAAATGTTTTAGGTGATTGAGGCATTTTATTATTTTGACTATTAACAATACACTAGCGGCTATTAAGCTGATGCGTGTACATCAAGTGTACAAGTGTACATGGTTATTAAACATTATACATTGCTGTGTGCATCTAGTTAACATTCACTGAACTAGCACCGATCACTTTCTCGGGAAGGCCATTCCATTTCTCCACAACTCGGTTTGTCAGGAAGTTCTTCCTGGGGTTGGATGAGAAGGAGGTAGTGTTGATTTTCAATGAATGACCTCTGATATGGCGGTTTTAATTCATAGTGAACATTGATTTCAACTTGGGTACATTATATTGCTCAATCAAGTCACCACGCTGCCTCCGCTCTTCCAGTGAACTTAACCCGAGCTGCCTTAAGCGGTCTCATATGATTTATTTCTTAGAGAAACTACCATTTTTGTTGCTCTTCTCTGGACTTTCTCCAACAACTCTATGTCTTTTTTAAAATAGGGACTCCAGATTTGGTAGGCATACTCCAGGAGAGGACAAACACATGTTTTATACATTTTGAGGAAGGGATTTGCAAAGATTTTGTATGTTTTCGTAAAATATCAAAGGTAACGGAGATAATGAATGTGCAACTTTTTACATTGGAAACGAAAGTCTTCAATCGAGTCCTTGGAGTGATAAATTAGCCAACACGATGTGCACGAAATGTCGAATTACGAAATAAATATACCTTTTTAAATATCACCATGATTTACTGGCGTGTAGAATTGATATCGTGTTTGCAAATTGCAAAAAAACTTTTAACGAAAAAAATGACAAAATTAGTGTTTTCATTAAAATTACATTACATTTCAATTATTTAAATTGATTTCAACTGCACTACAATTTGCGAACCCGGCAAAATCCATCCTTCTTTATTTTGAGAAAATCACAAAAAACTGATACAATACTTAACTTCAACTTTTTTTAATTTTTTTATTTTTATTATAATCAGATAATATTTTATATATAGCAGTGACGACATAAGCATGATTGTGTCAAAAAACAGTAGAAAAATAAGAAATTTAATATTGTACATTCCAACCTTACAATACTCAAATATAATAAGAACTGGTGTAAAATATATACATTCAAACAAAACTTATATTCTTATAATTGTTATTACCTTATACTGAAATGATTTTAATTTAAATTCTTTTATTTACATAATTATATAAAATCATGATTTACAACCCCTGCTTGCACTTCTATATAACTAAATAAATACGTGCTGATATTGTAAAGTCATAAAAATGCTTGTAAAATTTGTAAAAGCAAGTACAACGCACGACTGGGTTTGATTTTTCTTAAATATTTCGTTTCTGGTGCAGTGTTGCAGTTTAGAGAAAAACGGATTTTTATTTTGTAAAATATAACATTTTCAACTATTTTCGTATTGGTTATAAAATTATAATTAAATAAATAATAATATGAAGTTTTTCACTAGAAATTAGTCACTAAAGTCTCTTTTTCTGATCAGTGACAGCACTATCATTCTGAATTATTTCCAGTTCTTGCTTATATTTATGTATAACAGTGGCAAGCCGCGATTCATTTTATAGGTAATCTACAAAAAATGTTTATTCATTCGTACCTACATACAAGTATCAAATACATAAATAATACAATAATAAATGACCTTTTTTCTGTGGTTCTGTAGAAATCAACACCAACAACAATTATTATTTACAATGCGGTAAATGTAGCTTTATTTTACAGTTTTTAATACAATACTTGAAAAAATCTTTCGAAAAAATACCGCAATGGCATTCAGCAGTCATTTCCATGATGATTTAAATGTCAACATTAAGCACCGGCTGATTCCTTTTAAATTTAATAATGCCGAAAACGGCCATTTCAATCGCCACTTCAAACGCTACATGCCCTATGTGATACATAAAACGTCAACGGTTTCCTATCGGAATTAATGTTCGAAAAACTATTTTTGATTTAAATATTAATACTTATGTATTCAATAATAATAATAATAATAATAATAATCAAAGTTTATTAACAAAAATAACAATAAATTTATCTACTACATAAACACTTAGGTAATAGATTTCTCTGGATCATGTCTAGTCTGCCTAACTAGGTACAACCTGTTTTAAGGCAGACATTTTTATGCAAAAATAGACAATAACATTACTACCTACTTGTTAATATCCTTAACAGTTATACAATATTAATTTATTAGGAATTTATTTTTAGTAAACTTTCCGATTTTTCTCGACCTAAATCCAGTAGCTAATTTTCTACAAATTTGTTAGATTGAATCCGGGTCATGGTTTTGCAATCTTTGTGTAACATATTGAATATTTTGGGGCCCAGAAACCTTAAACCTCTTTGCCCGAATTCAGAGTTTGTGATAGACCCCATGACCCATCCTCTAGTTTGACTTCTGGTAGTGTAGAAGTGTTCCTTTTGGGATTTGATAGAATAATTTACTTGCACAAATCATTGTCTTACATCTAAAATCTCGAATTCCTCAAATAACTTGAGCTTAACTTCAGCTTTTTAAAAATTATTTCAATGATTGATTTTTGAGCAGATTCAAGAGGTTTTAATATAGTAAAATACTCTTTGCTTTACCGAAAGCTTGATCAATACCGTCAATATATGCTGAATGTTTGTAAATCTGCCACATTTCAATATTGTCCTCATTCCGCTATTCGGAGCATTCTTCACGATATTATATTATAGAGAATATTAGAAGAATAATTAAAATGCTGATAAAAATACGTTAGTAGTGTCTAGAGTCGATTATTGTAATGGTATCTATGCAGGTCTACCAATGAACAAATTGACTCGCCTACAATCTGTATTGAATGCCGCAGCGAGACTTATTTTCGGAATCTCTAAGTTCAGTCATATCACTCCACTACTTCGGGAACTACACTGGCTACGTTTTCCACAGAGGGTCGAATACAAACTCTGTTGGCTTATGTATAAGTCACTGCACAACTCTGCTCCGGAATATCTAAGGGAACTATGCATTCCATATGAACTAGTTGACAGGCGTCTCACGCTTAGATCAGCTACGTCTAGGGCGAGAGGAAAAGTTATTATACCTCTACGCAAACAGCGCACTAAATTTAGTGAGCGCGCATTTGCGGTCGCAGACCCTATGGCATGAAATGCTCTCCCAGCAGAGGTGCGAGGCTGTGAAAGTAAAGTGATGTTTGGAAAAAAACTTAAAACCCACATGTTCTCTAAATCATTTGAATAAATCCGTAGCATGTGACAACAAAATAAATTATTTTAATTAAATTACATATTTAAAAGAATCACTCTGTAAAGCGCCCTTGAGGTATTACATTACGAAAATGGCGCTATATAAGTTAACCATAATAATATAAAATAATAATATTACAAGGCTAGCACAACGAGAATACTTGTCAGTACCATGGTTTTTAAACAAGTATGGCCAAAAAACACTTTATTATACAATTCCAAAAATTTTCAATAAGACTCCTAAGCAGATCTTGAAAGAAATCTTTTAAGAAAAAAAATAATTCAATGGCTAATATGGAACAAGGTTTTATCCTCCGTTTAGACCTCCGCGGTGCAGTGGTTAAGACGCTTGACTCACACACGGAAGGTTCCGGGTTCGATTCCCGGTAAGAACACAAAAATTTAATGTGATTTTTCTCAAGCCTGGGTGTTCTGTGATGTAATTCACCAATGTAATTGGGATTCCTGGCCTGTTGTGGTGCAAAAAAATTAAACAATATTGGTTATTATTTTATGTTAACAGTCAACTATATAAATTTTTGTAGATATATTTTGTGTAAAAAATACGTATTCTTTTAGTTCTTAATAATGTTTATAAAACTTAGTAAATTTAAATGTTTTTTTTTAAATTTTGTTCTTTGTAAAGAAAAATAAGATACCTGCTGACAAGCCGGTTTCGCGGTTTAGTGGCTTTCATTATTTTTATTTTTATATTTTCTGTTGATGTTTTACCTTCTTAAATAAAAAAAATTAATTAATAAATAAACATTAGAATGGCCCATTCTAACCATTTCTTAAATTTTCATGCACAAACCATCATATTGAATTGATTGAATTGTAAACCTGTTACGGTTTTCATTTTATACGGTAATTAGAAACTACAGTACCGTTAATGTCATTGAAATCATTACTTACTTGCATTCAATTATCTTACCTGACCCGTCAAGTATCGATTTTCCATCATTAGAAATTATTCCAGATCATGATAAGCGGCAGTTAACAGCTTTCATCTCGACTTGAATGTGCTTAATAAACAGGTCGATATAATTTCATTAGATCCGTTCCTTAGTTTATTACCTGTTAGGTAACTTAGAAAAGTGGATTGGTATCAATCTTCCTTACCAGGAGTCCAAGTGAATAATTATCTACAACAAGCCATTGAAGTATATACAAGACATTAATTTGCTGTTTCCTATAAGGTTGTTTTATTCTTGATATATTAAAGAAAAAAATATAAACATACTACAATGTATGAATTTGTAATCGGATATTGTTTATACAATTTAGGTTTTCTTAGTTATTTATATGTAATTTAAATAAAAACATAAACACTTTGTTTTAACTACTTATTTAACTACTGACCGATTTCAAAGCTACACAACTTATAAAGATCAAATTTACTAATGAAACTATCCTATTTTATAATTTTAACAGTGTCTACTTAATAGAGTGATCATTGCAGACTACTGCCAGACATGCCATAGACTTATATACTTTTAAGTGTGTTGTCCAGATGTTTTTAAAAAAATATGTTTATGTACGTTTTTAATCAAAAATTGGACATTTATTGTGAAAAAAAGAACTTCATGTTTTATTCAAAGTATTGTTTATTGCTTGCTACCATCTTTTCCCATCTTTCTGGTAGCGTACGGATACCGCGAAGGAAGAATGCTTCATCTTTTAAGGCTATCCACGAATCGACCTAATTTTCGGTATCTTCATATGATGTGAAGTGCTGCTTAGCCATGTCATGTGCCATCGATCAGAACAAGTAGTGGTTCAAAGCGGGAATGTCTAGTTAATACGTCGGGCGCGGTAAAACATATCAATCGAGAGTTTCCAAATAGGTTTTGACCGACGCCGCAACATGTGGACGAGCATTACCATGCAGTAGAATAACCTTGTCATGTCTGGAGTAGTAGTGGGCGCGCTCTTTTTTTAGTGCTCGACTCAATCTCATCAATTGTGCTGGGTAGACAGCTCCAGTAATGGTTTCGCTCGGTTAAAGCAACTCATAATATACGACACCAAGCTGATCCCACAAAATAAACAACAAGAGTTTTTTTCCAGAAATGTTTGGCTTAGCTGTAGATGTTTAAGCGTAGCCAGGTGGTCTTCATAATTTCTTCCTTTTTGGATTATCATGGCGGATTTTTCATCACCAGTTACTATCCGTTGCAGAAAAGCCTTTCGTTTATTCCTGGAAAGCAGCATTTCACATGTGGAAAATCGGCGTTCAACTTTTTTCGGGATCAGTTCATTTGGATTCCGGCAAATGATTCTTATTCGGCTCAAAACTCGATGTTTTTGCACTCAAAATAATATTATATTATTCAGATAAAAATTCACTATTCTTTTATGGTAATGTTGTTGACAGATGTATAATTTATAATAGTGGGTTTTTACATCTGAGAACTTTAACCATAACTTACTGATGGCGCCAACTTGTGTCAAACGGCGGAAACTTTTTAAACAATTTTTAGTTTTGGAATTTAATCACAAACAAGTACCTAGGTACCTACTTATTGATAGAAAATATTTTTAAGGCAAGCCAACGTTTGGGCAGGACAACGTCTGTCGGGTCAGCTAGTTTTTCATAAATAATGACATAAAAAAATAAGTAATCTTGTGGTTTGATAGTACCAAAAGTATGTAATAAGTATGGTAATAAAACTCTCAAATATTTAGTACCTAGCATTTTTAATTTATTGCCAAATAAACTAATATTTAACTCACATTGTAACAAGAGCAAAATAAGAGAGTGGCTATTCAATCAAAAGTTTATACATAAATAGTAGTTCATGTGTAAATATTTTAATTTTTCAAATATTTTCGTGTATTTAAAAAATGAATTTATATATTTATTGATTTGGTGTTTATTTTGTAGAACTCCACATTTAAACTAATAATATTAGAAATCAAACACTGATTTCAGTCTACTAAACACTTTATTTTATTTTTACAAATGTAAAAATATAAAAACAAAAACTTCGTGACAATTGTTTCGCCTTGTTAGGGCATTTGTAAAAATAAATTAAAGTTTTCAGTAGACTCAAATCAGTGTTTGATTTCTAATATTTTAAATAAATTCATGTATTATTATTTGTATATACGTACATGTATATTCTAATCTTTTCGGCTGTTAATTTAAATTCGTCATTCATTGTCTTTATAAATGTAAATAATATTATGTAAGTTAGTTCAAATATAATCTCCACCAACAAGGTACAGAAAGTGTCTTGAGGGGATTTTAGTTTTAGAAGAAATTTAAAAAAAATATATATTTATAATTATATTATTTAAATAAAAAAATAAAAAACGTATTTGTCAAAAGATACTTTGTCATAATATGTATTAATCCATTAGATAATAGAGAATAGTTGGATTCGGAAGTGCGTTGTGCCGGTGGTTTTATTTTTATATTTAACTTATTAATTTGCCATTTACCCAATCTCACAGCTTTTTCTTTTTTTTTAGAGCCCGCTCAGGGCAACAAGTTGTGCCCAAGACGCAACGGATTCTTCGCCCACCCAGAACCGTCTGTCTGCAATGTCTTCTACAACTGCATCGACGGAGAGGCTGTTGAGGTGGTATGCACAAAAGGACTCCACTTCGACGAATATTCTGGAACTTGCGTGTGGCCCGATACAGCTGGAAGGTCTGGCTGCAATAAGAATGAGAGTAAGTAAAAAAAATAACAAATTTCAAACAGAAGGTTAAAAAAAGGAAATTTACATGGTTTGTCCGGAAAGTAATGTCTGTAAGTCGATAACAGATAAGTTATTGAACTTTTCGTAACAGCACATCAAAATTCTTCAAAACAGTCTCCTCTTGCGTTGAGGCACCAGCTCCAGCGATTTATCCAGACATCGAATGCGCCACAGAAGGCCTCTTCCAGAATGCTCCTCAATGCCACGGTACAAGCTGCTTGGATTCCCCTGATAGTCTCAATATGTTTTCCTTTAATGGGTCCTTTCAGGCGTGGAAACAAAAAGAAGCCGGGGGAGCCAGGTCCAGATTGTAGGGGGGCTGGAAAATCATTGGAACCCCTGCTGTGGCCAAGTAGTTGGTGACGAGGAAGGCGCTGTGGGCCGGCGCGTTGTCGTGATGCACCTTCCAGTCGTCTGCGATGTCCAGCCGGACGCGTTTAATCTTGTGTATCAGTCTTTTTAGCACTTCTTCGTAAAATTTAGCTTTCGCAATTGTACCAGGTGGTACAAACTCTTGATGGACCAGTCCATTGATATTAATTTTTCGTGCTAGATTTTAAAACCAAATTAAATAAATCGATTATAGTATGTTTGTTACCAAGGAAGTGTAATCTTGGGAACAAAAAAAACATATCTGCATTATTCTGAGATTGACAATATATTTAAATGGAATATGACATTTCATTGCCTTGTCAAGTACATTGAAGTTTATACATTGTGCAAGCAATATTAAAGCAACATAGTTCATTTAACAACAAATACAGTTACTCATTTATTATTGATGACAGCTCCATCAATTTGTATAAACTTGTTCTTAAATAATAAGCCATTTGTACAACAATTTTTAGATGTACAAATATGTGATATAAGTTTTATGACTACACGGTTTCATTACCGTTTGTAATTTTAGCCCGAATACATATTGTCTAGCCAAGTTACAAAACTGCTTCGTTTTGTAAAAGAGCCAATTGACGATTAGCCGTATTCCATTTTGGTTGAACAAGCTTACGCCAAATTCGTAGAATGGTACATATATTTCTTTATTTACTTTGGCCAACCCGACAATCAGTCATATCGTTTTGATTGGGTACAAATCGCGTTTGATGAAACTTTTCAGTTATTTTTCTTATCACTTGAGGCATTGTGTATCATAAAGTAAAGATGGCGTCATGTAGTAAAACTGCATTGCAAATATTATCAAATATAGTAGCTGCTAATTGTGTGGAATTACAAAGTTTAAACAACATTTCGGAAAAGTTAAAATTATCCACACTTGACCAAGAACTTAACCCTCTCTTTCTCGATAAGTGTTGACAGAAGGTTAATCGTCGATTGGTATTTTTACAATACGTAGTCGTTTTGTTATTTGACTAGTCAATATGTATTCCGGTTAAAATGACAATCTAGCTGCGACATACACAAAAGGATACAATAAAAATGAGATTAACTGATACGATGGCACTGCGACGCGTTAGTAAAAAGCGCGAACAACAAACAGCCCAGTAAAAGATGAACGTTTAGGAAGTATTTTAACAATCGCCCAAAAATCATTTCAGACACCCTCAAGGACGGATTTACCTGCCCCAAGGATCTCCCTCTGGATCCCCAAGGACAGCCCGTCACTCACCCTAAGTTTGCCCACGCCAGCGACTGCCAGAGGTTCTACGTGTGCCTGAACGGAGTCGAACCCAGAGATCTGGGCTGCCAAGTAGGAGAAGTTTACAACGAGGAGACCCAGAGGTGTGACTCCCCCGAAAACGTACCCGGATGGTAAGCAATTTTTTTTTCCATTTCTTCAAGTACAGTTCTTAGAAGAAGAGGTATTGGTTAATTAGTCTGGAGAGATTTGTATCGGTTTTAGTCTAAATGATCTATTCTGTGATATCGTTGTAGATGCATCGCTCTGTTATCATTTAAAAATTTAAGTTAGTAAATAGTTTTGATTTAAGGTAATTTATAAAGAAATACGTTTATTTCTATTTTTATATATTTTAAACTTTTAATTTTTTTTTTTTCTATTGAATATGTTCTGTAACTTGAATTATAAAAATAAAACTTTTATTTTATTGGTTGGTTGGAAGAAATTGCTATTTGGCAATAAGCCCGCCAATGTACAAATAACGTTATGTACAAAGTCAAATAAATAAAAAATTGAACAAAAACACATTATTACTTTCAAATTCGTTTTGAAATATACCAAGAGATCAAAAAATTACAACAGAGATGGAGAACACTTTAGCGAAATAAATATGGAAGTCTAGGCATTTACAGGGAATTGTGACCTGTCATTGGCTGGTTTAAGTGGTCACTTTAGACACTGTGTAACATTCACTATTTTGCCTTTGTGTGAACACCCATATTACTTCAATTTTTCCATCTGTTGATTTAAGTGAAGTAACAGAGCTATAACCTTTATTGTTGTGAAGGAATTCATCTGTTCGATTTTTTTTAACGACAGACTAGGCAATGCCTGAATTTTTTTTTAATATCTTTGCTTTTTCATAGACCAGGTGGATTTATCAACAATATTTTGAGTTTGTCCAAATTTTGTAGAAAAAAACTATAATGAAGAACATGTTCTTCGTCTCTGTTGTAATTTGTTATTATTAACAGCTCCCTAGGGTGTTGAATCCAGTCCTTGTCTTTAAAAATTTGGTCAAATTTAAAATGTTGTTGACTAATTTTTTTAATTATTCACTCTGATATTTTTATACGGTTGAATTTAATTTTGAATTTTAAATTATTATTTTAATAAAAAATAACAGAGGCATTGAGGGGATTTAAGGAGTGAACACGACGTGTTGGCCTCTATCCATACATCCTTCTCCACCCCCATTATTCTGCATCCGTGCAGCTAACAGAGTGTTCTTCAGCAGTGCGATTCTGTAGAGAAAGCTTTGCTAGTACGTAATTTATGTTGTTTCTCTAGAGAGCGTCCAGATTCGCACTGCAGGACTCTCTAGCAGTTCGGGAGGATAGTGGGCTCTTGATTTTGTTGGAATATTTTGATACTAGTTTATTAATTTATATTATTTTTATTTTTAGTGAGGACTGGTACAAAGAATCTGAGGAAGGACCCGCTGCTAAGGCCACACCAAAGCGCAATTAAAATTTCCTATATAAATAATAGTTTACTAAAATAATTATTTTATACTTGTAATGTAAAAAGAATAAAAACGTTTTATTACATGTTTTTTTTTATTTCTAACTTTTTTACAAATTAAAAAAAATAATATTTATAGCATTTGTTAACGAAAAGCGGACTGTATAACTTGAAAATTAATATCATTCAATTTTGAGTAAGGTTGGAATATTTGAGCAAAGGAAAGGAGCACGAAAATGGACCTACGTTTGATGCGATGAAGATGTTCTTCTATTTTGGGGACTGGATGATAAGAGTTCACTTTGAATTATGATACTAAATGGTTTATTTTATAAAAAAGCCTTCACAACTACGCCTGACGATTCCACAAAGTTCTTATTCAATGTTTAAATTGTAATGTAAAAATTTTGTTTGTAATGTTCCAAATCCAAATGTTCTATTTTTGCATTTCATCTATCTTGATGTTAGGTAGGTGCCATAAGAATGGGTCAAGGGAAGGATGGAAAGAAAGGTATTCGGCCAAGAATAATTTTGATAAATGTTGTTTTAAATTAAACAGCTATAGCATTAATGCCGGCTATGGCCGTCAATACTGTGTCTCTCATTTAGGAAATGACGGATATGGCCGTCAATTCAAAAGACATTGGTTGTGAAAAAACAACTTTAGCCTACTTGAAACTGAAGTCTAGCATTCAATAAAGCAAATCGGGCTTTAGAAAGAGACTGCAGACCTAATCGGCTAACTTCAGCTTTGTAGAGCATAGTCTTCGTTACTCACCCATGCTACAGATACCGGACTCGTGTGACAGAGAGGACGTTCTGCATTGTTGGCAGTCTCTTTCAGCGCGATGTACTTTATGAACTGCCGGGCATGTAATGATATGTTTGAAAATATTGCGTCCCATGTCCCCATATGTTGATTAAATGATGATTTAGGTCCCGGGTTCGATTCCTGGGATATTTACCAAACGTTGTTTCACACTGAAGTATTTCCCTGTTGCTGGGTTGGCACCTACAGCGTAAGACCTTACCTTTACCCATCAGTTTATCGAAATAAGCAACATTTTATATTCCAGTAAAGTGCCCTAACTACTGGATGTAGAAAAGAAAACAATGATGATCATGATTTTGTTCGACATACCGAAGATAGTATTTATGTGCTGTCATATTTTTTAATAAAACATCTAAATTAATTTTATTTCAAATCTACACAATTGGTTCACCTTAATGTAGCGAACATTAATCATTTATCATAAAAAAAGTAAGGCGATAAGGCTTTTATTTTATTTATTTGTTCATTCAAAATTACACTAGTTCAAATATTAATGAACTTATTAAGGCTTTTTAGGCTATGCCCGTGTCAAGCCATAATAATTAACAATAAAAATACATAGTAAAATTAATAAGATTAAAGATTCTATAAGAATTAAGATTCACACATAATCAGATATACAAATTAACGGGATCATTTAAATCAACAAAATAATAGTAAAATACAGTAGCATTTAAAAAAACAAAATATGAGTATCATTGAAATCAACAGAAAAAGAATTTATATTGTATAAAAACATAATTGAAATGGTAATTGAGATATGTTTTCTAGAAACTCATTCAATACTATAGTATATTTACACTTACGCTTCATTTGCGTTTCCACCATCATCTTCATCATACCCTTATCTTCGAACCCAATAATGCATAGGGCACTGCATTTTTACATTTAACGTGGCGTATCTTGATCATCATTTGCTTTCTTTTACTGATACTATTTTTACAGCGTTCGAGAATAATCTTCAAGCTGATGTACTGTATACAGACTTCTCCAAGGCCTTTGACAAAGTTGATCACAACATTTTATGTGCTAAACTTCGTGCTGTAGGCATTAGAGATCCCTTTTTATCGTTTTTAAAATCCTACCTCTCACATAGAAAACAAAGTGTAAAAATCAATAACTTCATATCAAATAGCTTCCTAGTAACTTCTGGTGTACCACAGGGTGCCCACTTGGCCCCTCTTCTATTTAATCTGTTTGTTAATGATGCTGCTAATGTTTTTTCTTTTACAAAATTCTGGCTTTTTGCTGACGATAACAAGATACTTAAGCTAATTAAAAATATTGATGACTGTGTCAGACTCCAAGAAGACATAAATGCATTTCATACTTGGTGCAAAACTAATAACATGGAACTTAACATCGATAAATGCAAAATTATTTCATACCATAAATGTAAACATCCTTTTATTTTTGATTATAAACTTAATGGCCAAGTTCTTTCGATTGTCACCTCTATAAGAGATCTTGGAGTGATCCTAGATAATAAACTAACTTTTCTGGAACACTTTGATAATATAGTAAACAGATCCTTAAAAATTTTAGGCTTTATTAATAGAACTACGTCTGATTTCCAAAGTATGCTTACACTTAAAACACTTTATTGCTCTTTAGTTCGCCCTATTCTTGAATATGCATCTGTAATCTGGTCCCCTCATTATGCTGTTCATATCAAGCGCCTTGAATCAGTTCAACATCGTTTTATAAGAAAAATTGCATGGAAGATGGGATTGGAAAGAGGAGACTATTCATATTCTGATATGGAGAGGTTTTTAAGCATATCAAGTCTTGAAAAACGCAGATGCATTGCAGATATAATCTGCATGTATAAAATTATGAACTGTCTCATTGATGCCCCTGAAATTTTGCAAAAGATTCTTTTTAACGTTCCCACCCGTAGACTAAGAAATAATGAAATGCTTTTCCTCGGTCACTATAGGACCAATTATGGTGCACAGTCGCCTTTGCCCAGAATGATCAGGCGGGTGAACGATCATCGAGATCTTGATTATTATGGTGTAAGGATGTCTTTCTTTACAAATCAGCTAAAGAATCTGTATAGTTAGCCTATGCTTTTTACTTAATCTAAAAAATCTATCATCTGTCTTTGCTGCTTATTTCTGTTCCTTATATTTTTTTATTCCTTTGTAAAAATTTCTTTTAATTGTAATGTTTATAATGGACTTTGTCCGTAAATAAATAAATAAATAAATAAATAAATTAGTTTGCTACGTGAAGGTAAAAAACCGTTAAATACATTATGTATATGATTTAAGATAAGAAAGCGTGATATTAATAACACTGAATGAAAATGAAAATAAATATTATAAAATAAGTATTTAAAAAAAACGTAGAAAACTTAAATTGAAAAATAGGAATATTTTAAATATACAATAAATTCTACGTACTCAAAACTATAAGAGCTTTTGATAGGGCTTTAATTCCGGGGTAGTATTGTGGATTCTCAAATTAAAGGTCCTGAAGTTCAAATCTCTTTCAATTCACAGTTATTCAAAAATTATTTGCCACTTTTAGGAAATGGTTGGGTAAATATTAAGAACTTATTTTAGGGAACTATTATTTACCCAAAAATGTAATTCTGGGGTCATTTTCAAAGAGTAAAAAAATCAGTTTTAAAAAATGAGAATCAAGTTGTGCGGGGTTCGAACCTCAGATCTTTGATCTGTGAGTCTGCAACACTAGCCACGGGACCACACCCAAGTTTTATATAAAAAAACATTTTTCATCATGTGGAATAAGTACATAAACATATATATAATTACAATAATAATTTAAAAAAATCTTTATCAACCATAATAACCACGGTTTTTCGGGCCCAGACCGCGAAACTTCAGAGGAACATTCCTCATGATAAGCTTAAAAGAAATCCTGATAAAAATTCCAGAAAGTCATTTTTATAAAAGTTTAAAAAAAGGTGTAATCTCAAAATGTAGTAAATTCTTAAATTCTCGGACAATTAGTCCCTCCACAGACCCCTACCCTTCTCCTACCCAGCCGCTTTCCTTATCTGCGTCTTGTGCGTATCGTTTCGATGGTCAAATACGTTTTTATCGCATTTTTTTTCTGTCGGGGAGGGATAGGAGTTTGTGAAAGGGATGGTAGACCGAGAAATAAAAGATTTACTCCATTTTGAGATCATAAAAAAAGTTTTTTTTATAAATGACATTTTGGAATTTTTTATAAGGATTTTTTTTAAGCTAACAATTAAATATTCTTCTGAAGTTTCGCGGTCTGGTCCTGAAAAACCGTGTAAACAATGTGATAAATACAAAAAAAACTTATTCTAAAATAAAACAAAGGTACACTAAGGTGTCCCCTTATATGACCATTTTGAAAACGCATACCCCCTGTCTTTTTTATTACTATCTCGACATACTCAGATGAGATTTTATTTATTTATTTTATTTTATTTTCTTTTATTCAGGAAACATACATTACAGTTACAAAGTTTAATATTTTACACAATCAGACTTAATTCTAATCGACCAGTGAAGTTTCCATATTATAAAGCAATAATATGTAAGGTTAATTATGAAAGTATAAAAAAAGGGAAGGAAAAAGAAAACATAAATGAAAGTTGTTTAAAAATTAAAATTTAAGTGAAAAAAAGATATTTTAAGGTTTGTAGTTTGTAGTGAGTATTTACAAATGGAAATAATATTAAAAATGAAGAAAATTTGTAAGAGTAATTAAAAATTATGAATGGAAATAAAGAATGAAAAACATGCTCAGATGTAAAAATAAAATAAAATAGTAATAACATTTTTTTTAAAAAAGGAAAAACATAACCACATATTTATTTTAAGGGATTCAAGGAAACGATGAGAAGAATCTTTAAGTGAGATATTTCAACTCTGCACGATGATTCTATCCCGTGTCGACGAGGCCCCAAAGTTTTTCAAAATAAGATAAATTTACCTCTTCTAGGTATGATGGTAGTTCAAAATGTTTTATTATTCCGAAGTGATGAAATAAACCAAAACATTTATTAACAATGGGGAAATATATTTAAAGCAAAAAAAAAAGAAAAGAATGTTTTCTCTTTAGCGTCTCCTTTTTGCCGTTAAGATACAGTTTTTTGTGTTCCTGAACACAGCGTAAAAGGTAACGCTTCTGTTCTTCGGCCGTTATTTTTCCATGAAAATCTTGCATTCGTTTAACGGCTCTTTTTGCAGCATCGTTGACTTCTTTAAGACAGTTGACTTTTCTTTTTGCTTCCATAAAAACAACATTTTCTTGTCATGACCAGACGCTATCTTGAAGAAAACTGCTTTCAATCTTTAATCTTAAAAATAAATTCTTAGATAGACACAAACTGATCCAAAGTTTTATCTGAAATATTAGATACAATTAAATACCATCACAGTCAATAAATAAATGGAATAACAGATAAAAAGGTGACTTTATATGGACCGTACAAAGATCTTCATATTTCTTCTTTAGATGGATTATATATTTTTTGTAATGGGCAAGCCCCTCTCTAAAGAAGCCAATTAGCTTCTTGGTTTCTTCTTCCACCGAATCATAAAAGATCGACAATTTTGCTATTTCCTCTGAAAAAGTGTTGGCAAAACTAGTTTCCTGTATGCCTTCCCGGTTTTTTAAAAAAGCACAAACCTTGATGATGAGACCAAAAAAAACATATTTTCAAATAGTAAATAGCTCTAGCCATCCATCGCGCTTGCTGCATAGAACCAGGAAGTCATATTTTCAGGTTTTATCCCCATCACCATCCGAAAACATGATGAATAGCTCTATTAGTTTACGGTTGTCATCTCTCACAATGGACTTTTGTACTTCATGCTTATTTTTATTTTTTTCACTTTTTTTATTTATTTTTATTTTTTAAATTCTAAACAATTTTTTTTTTAAATTCCCGCCAAACTGCAAAAGCAGTTTTTTTGCAGGGATTTCTCTCTTTAAACATTTTTGTAACACAATATAATAAATGTTTACATAAAATATTTTTTTAAAAATCTTAAAAATATCAATAAAATAAAAGTTTAAAAAAAAATAAATACAAGTAAATCAAGTCTCTTTTCAAAAATAATAAACAAACCCTTTTTTTGACACTGTTTTAAATTGTTTGGTTTCCCCATTTTTTATAATTTTTTTTTTTTTACAGACTAAACTTAGAATTTAAGAAAAAGATTTTTAAAACCAATTTTACTTTGTTTTTATTCATATCACTATTTTTTATTTCGTCCGGGAGTCTCTTTACTATGCGAGGGAGTATATACGCCCTGGTCCTCTCTCCATACGCATTTATGGCTCTTCTTTCTATGAAGTTTCCTCTCGCTTTTTGGCGCGTTTCAAGCTTATGTGATATTGGCGTTTTATAGAAATCCATGAAGTCCTCTGTTACTAGGCGATAGTATATCATATTCTGTACCGTCAAAACTTTACACATCGGGAAAAGATTATAAGATTTATAAAACACTACTAGTTGATCGATTTATCCGTACTGATATGTGGTAAAAACTCTGGGCAAGACTGCATATCGGCAGCTCGAGAACTACAGGACGCGAACCTGACTTGAGAGGATGCGCAGAAGCTGGCAGTCGACAGAGATGCTTGGAGCATTTTCGTGGATACCATATGCTCCAACTCAGGAGCTGACTTGAAATGATGATGATATTATATAAAATTGAATTTTGTGACTTAAATGCGAGTCTGATATACAGCATAGGTAATAAGACTTAAACATCCTTAATTATTAATTCGTGTCTATTGATTTATAGGTCTACGATCACGTTTAACATAAAAAATGGAACATTGACCTCGTCAAGTAAAAGTTTCGGGTTCAAACATTTTTAGGTGTACCAATGCCAGTATATTTTACAGTACCCACTGCACATTTTCCATATGTCATTATACACGATTTGACAATTCATGGTCAATCAACTCAATGTTATTTAAAATTAGAACAGGCGTTTTTTTTATATGTAGATAACTTTAAATTGCATTACAGCCGTATGACCTTACATGCCGAATTTACTTTTTACCAGAGAAATACGCTTTCGCACTTCCTAATGATTAAAATAACTAAAAAAAAATTAAACACAGATGGAGAATATTTTGGTATAAGGCGTATATTTAAATTTACGAATATACATTTCCGCTCAATACAGGTTTTTCTAAAGACCTGAAATGCACACAACTCAATAAATACGTACTATACATTTTTGAGTTGTGTGGATTAAATTCTATGAATTAAGTAAATAAATAAACATTGTGTAATTTACAGGGTCTATGACCTGTCATCAGCTGGTGTATTATTATTATTATAATAAAAATAATTATTATTATTCTTAGTGGTGGGGGTCAGTGCTATGCAAGATCCCGACGTCTCTGCGACCTGTGAAGATCTTTAATAAGGCAATATGGAAGTCTAGGCATTCACAAAACTTATAACCTGTCATTGGCTGGTTTAGGTGGCCACTTTACACACTGTGTAACATTCACAATTCTTCGCATGTTTAAATATCCACGTTTCCTCAACTCTTCTATCTGTTGACTTTTATGAAGTAAAAGAGCTGAAACCTTTATCATATGGATGAGATTCATCCGGCTACACCAATTCGCCTACTAGACTTCTTCTTTTAGTGTCCCATCAGGTATCGCCAACGTTGGCAATCACTCTGGCAAAAGTCTCTCTGTCCTGTGCTGCCCGGAAAATCTGCTTCACAGTCCTGAAGCCAGTCCAGCCAGCAAATTTATTATTTCATATTTCGCAGCCAAGACATTTGTCTTCTTTCAGCCCCTTGGTGACCCTCAATCTTACCCTTCAAAATAAATTAAGCATGTGGTACCTTTTCCACGCATTATATGCCCCAGATACAAAATTGTATGAACTTTTATGGTGGTTAAGAGGTCTCTGTTCATTCAAGCTCGATTTAAGACTTCTGAGTTCGTAATCAGGTCTGTCCAAGATATCTTAAGCATTCTACGATGCAACCACATCTTAAAAGCCTCCAGTTTGTTCATAATGTCCAAATATCACAGGCATACAACAATACAGACCACACATAACATTTTACCAATGTTTGCCTTATTTTCAAGTTTATATTAGCATTGCAGAAGGATTTCATTTTATTAAAAGCAGTTTTTGCTGCCTCTGAAAATTATCCCACCGAAAAGTTTTTAGATTTAGTGCGTAACAAATTTTAATATGTATTTGAAAAATACCAAATAAACGCTGTTCTGCAGCACTGAAATTGAAAAATAACACCCTAGGGAGGAAATTCAGCCCCTATTCTAACATTTGGACATACTCAAAACACTGTGAAATAAATTGATCATATTTTTTTTATTTCTTTATCCAACCTTCCGTAGACCTTATAGAGTGGAACTGAAAACTTAAAAACTTTTTTTTTTAAATTTAGTGACATGTGCCTCTTTACCTAAATGCCGCAGAATTGATGTGGTGATTTAAATCAAATTAAATTTTATGCTCACAACTTATCAATGTATATGCAGGAATTTTGAAGGCGACCTGCATTCGAAATTTGAAAGCTTGTCACGTTCGAAAAGACAGAGGTTCGTGATTTTTTTGTTTTACAAAATGCATTTCTGATTCCGTAACCTTCAAGTATTGTGTGAAATGTGATCCACCTTGACAGCCTCAAGGCTTCTGAAACACGCTGTATGTGCGTAATTTTATTTAATGTAATATTATTTCATTTTTGAGGCAAAGTACGTAACATAGCGTGAATAAAATTATTTAACTTGATTTTATTAAAATAAACGGCACTTTCGCATTTTTCGTGTAAGGAGAAAAAACATTATTAAATATTTGAAAAATAATATTAAATAAAATAAACATTCTGCAAAACCGCGCTGCTTTGATTGTTTGATTTATTCTAAGTGCTCAAGTAGAATATCGGTTTGTAATTTTGGCGCAACATATCGGTTCCTCAGAACACGCATTGCCCATATAGGAACCGATAGATCTTTACAAGCATTCTGCTTTACCGCACTGCTTCGCTTGTTTGACTAATCCTATAGTCCTTAAAATGTAACATGATTAGAATGACAGTTGTCAAAAAAAGTGACGAAATAACTTTGTAGTAACGTCAAAGGAGTTATTTATATTGACACACGAAAAATCGTTTGTATCTGGCGTGTTAATTTATTTTTTACGACAATGCTTAAAACATAAATCAAAATTAATATATAAATATAGCAGGGATGGAGAATACCTTAAATAAGGGAATATGGAAGTGTAGGCATTTACAGGGCTTATGACCTGTCATTGGCTGGTTTAAGTGGCCACTTTACACACTGTGTAACATTCACCATTTTGCCTATGTTTGAACATCCGTATTTCTTCAATTCTTCCATTTGTTGATTTAAGTGAAGTTAAGGAGCGGAAACTTTTATTGTTGTGTAGAGATTCATCTGACTGAATTATTTCACATACTAGGCAACGCCTGAAAACAATTTTTCAATTTTTAAACTTTTTCTTGGACTTTTTAAACTTATTCTCCATCCCTGTTGTAATTTGTTAATCTTAATAACTCCCGAGGGGGTGAAATCCAGTCTTTTGTCTACGAACATTTGGACAAACTCAAACATTGTATAAAATTAGATTTAAAACTTAAAGAAAACGAAACTAAACCTAATTATTAACGACGTTCTTACAAGGTTACATCATTTTGCAAAAACGTTAGAGATGGGACAAATTAATCAATGTAAATTGATCGAATAAAAAAATAATTCATTTGATGTTGTTCATGAAAAAAGTATAAATGTCTAATTTTTTGGTAAATAGTTGTATTAAACACACTATAATAGGCTTGTTTTTGCGTTTTTCATGTCAATTTTTGGAAACAGAGTTTCATGATTGGATGAAATAACTGATAAAATCGATTTAATCAGTGATCAGTAATTTCCCATCACCAATGAAATTAGTTTGACAGCTGTCATTCTAATTGAACTATATTTTAAGGACTATAAGTGCTCAAGTAGAATATTGGTTTGTAATTTTGCCTACGTGATTTTTAAATATATAAATACATATTCATACGAGTAAATGTTTTAGCTATTACCTTATAAATTTTTTAAATAATTTATTGCCCAAAAAAAATATGTTCAAAACTCGTTTATTTATCGAAGCTGCTCCAAATTAAATTTACTTTGTCCACATTTAGATATTTTTCATCCGAAATTTTGTGACTTCAAAAAAAAATTTTTTTGAAACACTGTAAAATAAAACATTTGTCAGTGTGTAATAAGTTTATGTTCCTTTAATTATGTTTATTTCATTATAATATAAAAATTTTGAATTGGTCAACTATATTATGAAAATCCCTCTCCTCCACTCCTCCACTCTATTTCCTCACCCCTTAACCTTCCTAAGACCTTTTTTTAAATCATGTCTTGTACATATAATATATTATTTTTCTCTTTGCTCTGTAACATGTTCTCTCATTATATTTGTGAAAAACTTTAACTGGATGTATGCACTATTTTTTATATTTTGTATTCTTATATAACAACTGTTGTTTTTTCTTAATAAATAAAAATAAAACAATACAATGTGTATACACTGTAGTTGGCAGTAGCGTCATATTGTACATTTGAATAAGTAAATAAATTCGTTAAAGTAATTTGTAAAATATGACATTTAAATACGCATGACGTGTGGAAAGGTAAATATAATAATTTCGAAATTCAAAAAGAAGTGAACATAACAATCATTACTTTTAATGCGTCAAAACTAATATCAGCATGTTGTTTCCTTTAAGTTTCTACAACAATTGTACGTGCTTCTGTTGCAGTTTTTTTTTTTGTTAAAAGTAATGCAGTAAAATTCGACATGTTTAACTTATACTGTTATAGCCTAATGGTAGAGCTTCACGATGAAGTTAGCTGTAGTGTTGCCCGATATAAAATAGCTGAGATAACACCGTATGTCTGGAAACAGCGAGAATATTGTCAAGTCCCCATTAATAAAAATACTTAAGAACGAACAGCGTGAAATCGACCAAAGGAAGAATTCTGAATAAATTCGTTGTTTTAAGGCCAGAGAAGCTTAGAGTTCTACATTCTCTACTCAAAGTGTCTTTTGGTTTTGTTTGATTTTATCAGTGGATGTTAATTAATTTTATTTTTAATTGGGTGTCTAAAAGGTTCTCATTTTTCTTGTCACCGAATACAGGTGAGTCACTTAAAATTCTAAAGGCCTTCATAGCCTACTCAGTGCGGTGTCATTATTAGGACAATTTGTATTCAATGCAATCAAGCTTGCTTTCCTGTAGTAAAAAAAATCTCACAAAAAGTAGTTCGCATTCTTAACTCTGCATTTCCTCGATATCAGTGAAAATTTAATACATTAAAAAAAAATTTAATTCCAATTGAAAAAAAAAACCTCACAAAAAACTGTTTGAATTCTTGACACTGCATCCTCCCCAGAACATTATTCACGATGTATTTTATAGTTTAAAACGTAAATATGATTCCGTTATTATTTAATTATTATTATGAATTAATATACTCATTTTATTTATCTTATTTAATTTCTTTTGAAATCTACTTATTCGTATTCACTATTATTTGGCATATTATTTATTACTCCTATTTCTTACTATAGTATTGAGTGAGTTTCTAGAAAACATATCTCAATTATCAATTTCTTCCAACCAACCAATAAAATAAAAGTTTTATTTTTATAATTCAAGTTACAGAACATATTTTTTTTTAATTTTATTGACACTTTATATACATATACAATAAATATACATATAAGGGCGGGCATATTGCCTTAAGGCAATTTCTTCCTACCTACCCAAACCGTTTAGTTTCAGAAAATTATAAATATATGGACATATTGAATCTTACAATTTTATACAAAAATTAAAAGCAAAGATTAACAAAAATAAATAAATGTACAAAAAAAAAAATAACTCTTTACTATGAAGAGAGGAGAGGGGATGGGAAGGATAGAAGAAGGATAAAGGAACAATTTAAATATTTAGATAGTGACATTTCAATCTTGACTTAAATGTAAATAAAGAAGGGGCGTCTCTAACATTAGTGGGTAGATTATTCCACAATCGAGCGGCTACTACTGTGAAAGAGGAGGCAAAAAAATTAGAGCGATGACGGGGTATTAAAAGAGTTCTCTCGTTACTAGAACGAAGAGATAGTCCGTGTTGTGAAAGAGGTTGGATGAGCTCTCTCAGATAAACAGGCGAAGTGGGATTATTTAAAATATTGTGAAGAAGTGATAGAATGGATTCAATGGAAAATAAATATTAAAAAGCTAAAGATATATAAAAATAGAAATAAACGTATTTGTTTAAAAATTACCTTCAATCAAAACCATTACTTAATGAGAAAAAGGAAAAAAGAGGAAGAAGGAAAGGAGGAGAGGTTAAGGAAGAGAAAAGAGATGTTTCTTCGGACGTGATTTAAACAGAGATAATGTAGTAACATCTTTGATGGTGGATGGGAGATGATTCCACAATTAGGGAAATATACAAGGTGTTCTTTAAACCCAGTCTCACCCGAAACCATAATGATCAGTGTGGGCAAGAAAACATATAAGCATATCAAAAAAATATTTAGAACGAAGAAAATGAAAAAAAAAAATATTCGAAAAAACAATTGGTTGCTTACTTCTGTAGGTGAGAAGCGAGGGGGCGGCCGCACTGTTGATTATGTATCAGACTCCCCCCTCCCCCTCCTCGTTTCTCCCCTGCAGAACAAAGTAACCATTTTTTTTTTAATATTTCGTTTTTGTAAATTTTATTCGTTCTAAAAATTTATTTTAATGTGCCAATATGTCTTCTTGCTCATACTGATCATCGTGGTTTCGGATGTGACAGGGTTTAAAGAACACCCTGTATTTTACTAATATATATTTTTTTATACGCCTCCACTCGTTTGCGAGTGATTTTGGCTCTTAGAAACAAGAATAAGAAATTTAAAGAATATACGCTTCAGTGAACGACAAAAAAAAACCCATACCCAGCATTAACTTTTTGGTCAAATATTTTACTAAACAATATCAAATATTCGTACATAACCACTTAACGACTTTTCTATGTCTACCGGTTTCGAGACGTACCCGTCTCTTCGTCAGGACACCAATTAAACCAACATGTAAAAAAACATGCGAAACCCACCATACACAAATTAAGATCATAATCATCATGAACTCAGTGAGGTCACATTATTAATCTTTGTTTTTAATTGAAAAAATAAATAAAAAGACAGTAAATTGGTAGACATAGAAAGGTCGGTAAATAGTTTTATAAAAATAAATTAAAGCATTAGGTAATAAATATATGTACAGTTCCATCGAAGCTACAATGCAGTATGAACACACCTAAATAGTCAGACAGAGTAAATAATTTTAAACGAGCTAAAGCAGACTCTATTTCACAATCTTTTGTAAAAGCTTCATACTACTTAAGTAAGTACTCTACAGACTTAACCTTTCGACATAAAATCAATGAAATATATTTGAATAACACATTTATTTTTTAATTTATTTCAACAGAGATGGAAAACATTTTTGAGAAGGGAATATGGAAGTCTAGGTATTTACAGAGCTTATTACCTGTCATTGGCTGGTTTAAGTGGCCACTTTACACATTGTGTAACATTCACCATTCTACCCATGTAATTATATTTTTTTATTTATTCGTATTTTTCTCTTACAAACTATAATTATCAATAAAAATGTGAACTCACTGGGGTTACCCGTGCCGAGGACACTTAACAATATACTTTTTTGAAATGTTTTTACATTAGAGAATAAACAAAGAAGACAAACTTAATAAACAAATATAATCAACAAAATATTCACAGTTTTAAAAACTAGGTATATATGTACATCTATATTATTTATATTGCAAAACGCACAATGAAAATAACAAAAACCTAACATAAGCTATGCACTTGTGGAGCGGTTGATTCAATATTGGTTTGGGCGAATGAGACAATCCATTTTACTTCTACCTAGCTCCACTATCCATTTGAACATCCACATTTTCTCAACTCTTCCATCTGTTGACTTTTATGAAGTAAAAGAGCTGAAACCTTTATCACGTCGGTGAGATTCATCCAGCTGAACCGAATCACCTACTAGGCAACGCCTGCCTAGCAGGAACATATTCATTTTTCCAAACAGTCTTCTTTATTTTATTTATTTATCTATTCATTTTTTCCATTTTAAACAAAGATTAATTATAAAATAATGTGACGTCACTGGGGTCATTTTCGAGAAGGCAGTAAAGAAATCTAGGCTTATGGGGCTTATGATCTGTCGATGACAACAATCATCATTCTGCTTATGTTGAAATATTCACGTTGTCACAACTGTACTATCTTTTTATTTTTGTGAAGTTAAAGAGCTGAAAGCTGCTGAATTGGCGTGGGTGAGAATTATCTGACTGAATTATTTCACTCACTAGGCAACGCCTGAAAACACCTTGTTAATTTCTATACCAATCGTTAGTTTTACCAACAATGTTTTAAATTAGTCTAAATGTTTGTAGACATCCCGAGTTTACTACCTAGGGAGTTATTAAAATCTAAATTTGTTGCAACAGAGAGAGAAAAACTATTTTGAGAAGAGAGTATGTCAGTATGAAGGCAGAATATCGCACGCAACTACACTGGCTAGTATCAGGCGTAGAAGAAACATTCACATTCAATCAGTTTTTCAAAATACTTTAAATAATCCCACTTCACCTGTTTATCTGAGAGATCTCTTCCAACCTCTATCACAACATGGACTATCTCTTCATTCTAGTGACAAGAGAACCCCTTTAATACCCTTTCATCGCTCTAATTTTCTGCTTCCGCTTTCACAATAGTAGATGCTCGATTGTGAAATAATCTACCCACTAATGTTAGAGACGCCCCTTCTTTATTTATATTTAAATCAAGATTGAAATGCCACTATCTAAATATTTATGTTGTCCCATTATCCTTCTTCTTTCCTTCCCATCCCCTCTCCTCTCTTCATCATATAGTGTTAATTTTTTAATGTATTTTTATTGTCTTAATCTTTGGTTTTAATTTTCGTCTAAAATTGTAAGATTCAATATGTCCATGTACTTGTAATTTTCTCAAACTGCACGGTTTACGTAGGTAGGAAGAAATTGCCGTATGGCAATATGCCCGCCCTTATATGTATATAAACTGTAAATGTATTTAAAGAGTTAAAATAAAATATAAAATAAACAAGTATCGAAGTAAAGGCATTTAAAGGGCTTATGACCTGTCATTGGCTGGTTTGAGTGGCCACTTTATACACTGTGTAACATTCATTCATTCATTGTATAGCATCAGTGTTTGGCGGTTAGCCCCCATCTTAAAAAAATTAAATGATAATAGTCATGTGTTATCAATATTTTGCACTGCATATAAAAAAATGTCTGCCTTAAATCAGGTTGTACCTAGAAAGGTAGACTACACACAATATAGACAAATCTATTACCACAAAAATGTTAATATTTAATATTGATAATCCAGTACTATTATTTTTATTACTACAAGCAAATGACAGGACATAAGTCCTGAAAATGGAAAAACTTCCATATTACCTTCTCTAAAACGTTCTTCATATCTGTTTAAATATATAATTTTCGCATAAAAACATAAATTTTATTTACTACCGACGAACAAAAACGAAATTATCAACAAAAAGCCTTTTTCATTTCTTATTTAGCTGTGCAAAAAGCCATTAAAAAAAACCATTTTGTTAAAAAAAAAACACTAAAATGGTACTTACGATTTTATAGAGTAATTAAATTTCATTGTGTCTACGTATTTTATTAATTTTAAGGCCTCGAAAAACCTTTGCTCTTAGTCAAAAGGTTAGATATACAATAATGTGCATGAAACCAGTATTTCTGTGAAGTTAGGTTCCAGTTTAAATACTTGTATCCACAGAGAGTGTTGACTAATAAAACCAGACCAATTTCAATGTAAAATCACATTGATAAATACGGAATTGAATTCCAGATTCAACCTACGTACTTTTACTCAAAAACATCTCACAGTTTAAGACACAAGTGAATGAAGACGTTATGTCACAAATTTACAAAAAAGGCACTTTTTTACATTATAGAAGATATTTTGTTTTTTTTTAAATCTTGAAATAGGGTACACACATTGAATTAAGAATAGCCTAGAAGGAGCATAGAATCATATTAGAATACATCGGACTGTGTCCAATAATTTCGCAAGGTCGCAGCGTAAAGTTGCTTGAGGGGAAAAAAATAAATCATAACACAAATGTAAGGTAAAAAAAAGCAATCTGTTAATTTCTGTAAAATTTTATTGCTTACGCGGAAATATTGATTGAAACAGCAAAGTAGATAAGTAAAAGGTCATTTAATAAGAGTAATTGAATTAATGAATTTTAAACTTAAAATATAAGACAAATTTTATTTGACGTAAAACGGATATTTTTATATCATGTTTGAAGTTTTGAAGATAATGTCGGTCAAATGTCCACCACAGAGTTGTTTAATCAGAGATTCAATTTTCATTAATTCTCTCATAAGATGAGCAAAGTAGGAGCAAAGTAGCTCGTTATAGAAGACTGCTGCGTCCGATCTCAGTCAATGTTATCAACGGAATCGAACCAGATTATACCAGATATTCTCCTCAAGCACTTACTCTCAAAACTCAAGAGTTTGCAGGAGACGAAGAAGATTTTTGTATTGCCTGCTCAAAAATGTTTTTCATCATTTTTGTAATACCTATCAGAGAAAATAAGAGTTAATGTAGAGTAACATGAAGTTAATAAGGTAATTTATTATATAAATAAAAGACGAGTTATACTTTAATCCACAAATTTGGAATATACAGTGACCGGTTTCATCGTTTTCGTGACATTTCGAGACTAGTATCTTTATTAAGGAGTTCAATGTATCTATACAAAACAGAGGTAAGGATATATAATTCAAAGTTATATGAAAGTACATTAAATAAAGATATTTTTATCTTAAGGATCTTTATCAAAAAAAAACCGGGTTAACTAATGAGTTAATATAATGCTATTTTAATGAGTTAAAGTATTTTATTTGATTTTTATGGATATTCCAAATTTGTGGATTAAAGTATCACTCGTCTTTTATTTATATAATAAATTACAATGAACTTCCTTGAAGAATTTTCACTTACAAACTTTATTGTTATTAAGGTAATTTCTAGAAAACGTGTTTAAAGAGCGAATTGAAAAGCCCAAAAAACAAAAAAATGTGAAAATTTCTGCCATCTATTTGCTCTCCGTTCTAAGCCACACCTAGCACTCGTTTGTTATTTTGTCTGTAATACATGAGAACTGTTTTATATTCTTTAAATATTTTCGTTTTCCATCAAGAGATAAAAATTAAAGTTTTATTCACTCGAATTTGAAATGTAATGCGGTTCTCTTTTTCATTGACTTTCTATTTGTATATTTTTAAATGCACAAAACTTATATAAGAAATAAGAGCCAAACAAAATAATTACCATATCTTTACGATAGAAAGCTGACCAGATTTTCCGAAATCTAAATTTAATCAGTGAAGTGTGATATTTATGTGCGAACTCTTTCTTAACTGTGATGAATGTAGCCTGAAACCACGTTCGAGCATGAGCAGAATGGTAAATGTTCAACATTTCCTTTCTGTACCTAATGGTGCATAGGGCGGCATGTCTGCCACATACCGCATACCGTATTATAGGACTAAAGTCTCCTTGGCGGCGCTCACATACAAAAAGAAATTTCTCGTTGTCGTACGAAAAAAGCTGCCAGAAGGAGCTGTCTGTAATCTTATAGCCTTATCATATTTGTGCTGTAAAAAGGCGATCAAAAGTATCTATGCACTTCATTGGATTGAAGGAAAGAGGCAAGTACATTCTTCGTTGACCAAGATTTAATTGATTAGACATGATCAATCAAAACTATTTAAAAGCCTCGAATTCTTTTTTTGAAAGCCACCACGTCTGTATATCCTACCGGACCTATAAAAACGCCACGGATAGCAGCAAGAAGCTCGGTTTGATATCCATAGAGAAAAGAAAAAGACGAAACCATGGGATGCGTTCAGAAGATTGATTAGGAAATCTTCAGCAGCATGAAAGGCAATCAATAATAAACAAATAATTTTGCATTAAATTTACCATGACTTAATTAAAAGTGGAAAGCCCACAGGGCACTGTATTGACACACCGACCCGAGTGTGTCTTGATAATTTTTGTTACGAAAAGGTTAGATGATCAGTCGACTTCAGGTGCCAGGCCGAGGAGTACGAAATATGCTAATGTAAAAACACCTATTTGCATGGGAGGCAAACGCGCTGACCATTAAACCACGAGACGGACATTCACAATGTGTAAAGTGATAACTTAAATCAGCCAACTTCCATGAAATATATCTTATTTGATCATCATTATCATCAACACACGGCTATTTCCGTTCACTACTGGACATCAGCCCCTTTATATTACTCGGTACATTCCTGCTTTGCGCTTTCTGCGTTCTGTCACCTGCAATTCTTTTTATACCATCTGACCATAGTATGGAAGAACTCCGTTTACTTCTTTGTTTTTGCGAGGTTCTCAGTCAACTTTTCTTTTAGTCAATCTTTGGTCTTTTAGTCTAGAAACCTGTGAATCAGAGATACTTAAAGAATATATTTTAGAACAAAAACTTTTTTAATTTCTATATTCTTTTATAGTCAACGCAGTCGTAATATATGAATACCGGCCGCTAAAATTCTAGGAAGAAAATTTAAAAATACAGAGTACAATAAGGTAAACTACCAACCTATTTGACCGATGCTTATGATAAAAAGAAACTCACTTGCTGATACTGATTTAAATTTTTTTGTTATTAAATAAATTCCTGCCTATCGAGGCATGTACCTGTGTATCGACAGGCTCATATAGTGATGAAGATTATTTCCAAATTCCTAACATCTTGGATAGCATAAAATTATATGCACCGAACAACTACATTTTTTGTTCTTCCTGGATGCAAGACTAATTTGCCGTTGATGATGTCTGTGGGGAGGATGATTGGTCTGTTGAATAGCCTACCAAGAAAGGTGAATCTTTTCCACGCTAGGAAAACCAGCTTAAGGCTATTCCTCTCCAACTATGTAATGTGAAGGTGTAATGGTGATTTAGTTGTCATTGTTTTTCCTTGTTTTATACATGAAAACTTTTTTATAGATAACACTCATTGTAATTGGCACGTGTGCTATAATACACACGTAAATTTCCAGTAAATTTAACAAAAAAAAGTTAGAATAAATGCGAGCATAAATAACATAATAATAAAATTGGTTTTACATATCTGTAAAACGGATCAAATCCAATATTTCGCATTTCACTTTTTTGTTTTAAATTCTCAAAAAGATGTCGAATCTCAATAAAAAAAAATGCGTAAAAGTATACCTAGATAAATTTAACATTTAATTAGACACTATTTTGTATCAAGGCACGTTACTTTGCATTTTTACTAAAAAACATGAATGAGTTTAGATAGGCATGATTTTAAAATGGTTGATATTTATTACTTTCTCATTTGAATCGAGAGGTACCGCAAAGGGATAATTATGTCTAAAAGTTCATTTTGTCAGCCTTTAAAATATGTACCGAATTAAACCTTTATTTATACAACGCAATCTTTTCTGATTCATACTTTCCTGATACTTTTGCCAGTATTGATAATAATATAAATAAAACCGGTGGAAATAATACTTTTTACTCGAAACTTCGGTTAAACTCTCTTCTTTTCCATAGATGAAATCTATCCATTACTAACGGAATATATCTATCTCATCTTTTAGTTCAAACTACCAGGAGGACATAGTGATCGAGGAGATAAATTCTGCCTCCGCGCAACTGTGAAAAGGTGAAAGGCTCTAGGCGAACAGCGCCAGCGTAGGCTGATTGCCAAATAGTGGGTTAAATTACACAACACTAGCACTATCTCGGCTTAAGAAATATTGTAGACAGCGCAGCTACAACCTTTACGAATAACGCAGAAAAATTGATAAAGTACTTTCAACCATTTTTCTCGATGGACGGCCAGAAGAATGCGAAGATTTTTCATGTTGTGTCGTTCGTATCTCATTCGTTTTATGGTCTCCTGGTGCATGTGACGCTAAAGTTTAGATTCAATATATCTAGGATTTGATTGAATGAAAAAATCGCCATAGTAACTATTTAAAATATCATATTTTAAAACAACTGAACTTTCAAATTGGTATGAAGAAAAATATAACTGGCTTATTAGGTACAACATTGTATTATAATTTTGTTTGATTCTTTTATGCAGTTTTTGTTATTCTTAAAAAAAAAATCCATAGATAGACCGACAGATTATTAATTAAAATCATGTACCAAAATATAATAATTCACATGAATATTTCATCTTATAGTGCAAAGTATCAGGAGAACATATTATTGGAGTAGGTGTTGGTTTTTTCTCGGTACAACGGTAAAAGTCCTCAGGCTTTGCAAACCGTATACCTAACGGAAGAACTATCCACCAGATAGATGTTTATAAAAATCTACACCGATTTATAAACATGTTTTCCTGGTATGGGTGACGCTTGAAGCAGACACGAAACATAAAATGATGATTTAAAAAAAAAGATGATTGGATTGATTGATAAAATAAAAAAAAAGCTTTATTTTTAATTTTTGGTTTATTTTACATATCCGTTCATTAGTAACGGTTCTAAGAGCGTTGAGTGATAAAATAATGATGATTCGGCGTTCAAAAACAAATAGAGCTTGAACTATTTCGTTTTTAAATAATTATTAATTTAAAATCCCGACAGTAAAAATTAATGTAAAGTGTTTCAATATTTTTTGAGAAATTGTCCATAGGTATCGATTGAAAATTTATGCGTGCAACCGCACATTTCCAAATGAGAAAATCAAACGAAGCAATAAAGAATGTTTAGAAAATATGATGAAAAGTTGTTCATAACTTGTGGCATAATGTCAAATGATTTCACAAAACTTTTTAATAGTTGAAAAATTGATGTTTTGCGAAACTGAGTTATGGGTGATTAAATTAGCAAAAGACAGTACAAATCTGGAAAAGGCACGATCAACAATTCAAAGGGTCACAGTGGTTTGGAAATGTCACGTGAAATCAAAACGTCAAATGTGGTCGTGTCAAATTGAAGGGAAAATATGAAAATGAAAGCAAATCTATTTAGGTACATTTGTATTGTGATTGCTTGACTCTCTGTCTACCTCTACGGGGAAATAGCTGTTGGAAACAGGAGTAGGCGACGTTTACGGTACGGCGCGGCGTGCTGAAATCAGTTCTAGCAAATAAGTGCTTTTTGCAGGAGGCAAAAAATCATCCAAAGAAGAAGAAAGTACATGTGATAATACACACATCTACCGTAGATTCACGGAGACTGGACCGCTGTGCACGTGCAAACCACGAACCCACGGCGTGATTGGCCTATTTCACACCACGACAAAAATCTACACGTCATGATAAAATTCAATACGGTGAATCGATATTTAATGTTATTGATTCACAATACGGAAATATAACTTTTTTTTACATTTTTAAAGGATTAAAGGCCCATGAAATACCAACGTATTACAACAGAGATGAAGAACATTTAAAAAAAGAAGGTAATATAGAAGTCCAGGCATCTACAGGGCTTATGACCTGTCAATGGCTGGTTTAAGTGGCCATTTTACACACTGTGTAACATTCGCCCTTCTGCCTATATTTGAACATCTATATTCCTTCAATTCTTTCATCTGTTGATGTTTGTGAAGTTAAAGAGAAGAGAAGGTAATATAGATGCCTGGACTACTATATTACCTTCTCTTAAATGTTCTTCATCTCTGTTGTAATATTTTAATATAAACAGCTCCCCAGGGAGTTGAATCCAGCCCTTGTCTATAAAAATTTGGACAAACTCAAAATATTGTCTATGAAATAATGTCCAGTAAAAAATTTTTTTTTGCTAGTAGCGTCGTAAATATTTTTAAATTTATAATTTTGAATTCCCGCAAAAACGGCCATTCCATTACCCACGCCCCTAATACGTCACTATTAATGTTTAGTTGTTCGTGCTCATTCAAATTTGTTAAAAATATTGTCACGAATCTTGACAACACAACTGCCAAGGCCAAATATGTTGTGTTTTTCTAGCAACGTATTTTTATTAAATTTCTTTTTTACATTTATGTGTGAAAACATTTCTCCACAATAGCCATATTGATTTCGAAAATACAATTATTCATTCACTTAATGCCTGGCAAACGCAATAACCAGTACACCATGAGACCGACTAATCTCTAGTCGATTTTCTTTTGCAAGTTTTTTATCTCAGAGTACTCGCTAAATTTAAATAATGATTTTGATAAAATTATCATTAAAATCTTTTATGTTAAGTTTTACTATATTTTTTAATCGGGTTGTGGTCCCGTAACTAGTGTAGCGGACTCACAGATCAAAGGTCTGGGGTTTGAAACCCACTCTACCCCAACATGATGTCCATTTTCTAATTGTGAGTTATTTACAACTCGTTGAAAATGTTTGTGAGGTTAAAGAGCTGAAACCTTTATTTATGCGGGTGAGATTCATCTAATTGAATTATTTCACCTACATACTAGGCAACGCGTGAAAATGTTATTTTTTCAATTTCTATACTTCTTCATGGACCAGGTAATTTATCAACAATATTTTGAGCTTGTCCAAATTTTTGTAGACAAGGACTGGATTCAACTCCCTAGGGACCTGTTTACATTAACATATTACAACAGAGATGAAGAACATTTATGAAAAGGTAATATAGAATTCTAGGCATCTACAGGGCTTATGACCTGTCAATGGCTGGTTTAAGTGGCCACTTTACACACTGTGTAACATTCACCATTCTGCCTATATTTGAACATCTATATAAGACGTTGGTGTGTCAACTTAGTCCGATGAGTATTTCCTACTTTTCAAATTTTACTTATAATTGAAGAATTCTTTATAGGTTAGACATTTGTACCATTGATTTTGGGTAATACTTTTTATGTAGAGCGTAATTTTCTTGCAAAATGTTATTAAATGTTATTTCTTTTATTTCAACTCTCTTTCTGACAAACAAAACACAAGAATCTCCCGATAACTACAGGTTTCGCATTCACGAAATAAAGATCCGACGGGAGTTTCAAGAATTACTACCTGTATTTTTTAGAGCATTGCGTTGCTCAACCAATTTTAGTATAAACGGAGGCAAGGTGATCATTTCACTCTTCAGATACTATTTTTTTAAATAATGAGATAATCGAACCCAACCACACTCCACTTAATCAAAAAGAAACAAGAAATTCTTACACAACTGTACAGTTCGACTACCAGGAGCACAGCATTGCGCGAAGGTATACGCCGAGTTGTTACTTGTAAGGCCGTGGTGAAAGGCTCTGGGAATGTAGAATGAAATGCTCGGCTCATGGAGAGAGAGATAAAACTATACTACCAGGTGAACAGAAAATCCTGACAGCATAAAAAATATCATTAAACATAAAAATAATCATAAAAAACTCATTAAATAGATAAATTGTAATTCTTCCTCTCCGAGCGAAGGAAAATACAGTTTAGTAATATAATAAATAAATGAAATATGAAATAAGTGAAATAGAGCCAGAATCCTAGACGAGTGTTTTTGACTCGATTGCCATACCTTAAAATAAAAATCAAATGGAAAAAAGTCGTTGACGCGTTCACCTACAATTCATGAGGTACCGGGTTCGATTCCTAGGAAGACCGACTTAGAGTGTTGATATAAATTTGTTGAAACGGAGAAAAAAACATTTTTAGAAGAGAATATGGACGTCTAGGCATTTACGAAACTTACGACCTGCCATTGGCCGATTTAAGTGGCCACTTTACACACTGTATAACATTCACCATTCTGCCTATGTTTATAGTTACACGTCGACCGGTTTCGACGTTATTTCCTAATTATCAGCTTGAATTTACTCTTAATTCGCTTGAATTCTATGATTCGCTTGAAACAGTTTAGCCGCTTTAATACAAAAAACTGGAATAATCACCTTCTGAATACAATGTTGATCACAAACACGGCATTTTTCAATTCGCAGAAAACACCAACAACACTAAAAAATCTTTTGGTATAGATGCTAATGGGAAGAATAATGCCTCCAGAAATCTAGTTCTCTTAAATAAATGAAAGTGGATAAATACACATATATTTGAATTTTATAAATTCATTAATTTAAAAATACCCGTTATAAAAATCAGGTTTTAATACTCATGTCACCTTATATATTCAAAGTCTAAATAAGGTATTACTTGCAAAATGCATATTTTAGGTCGTGTAGTCAGCCAGACTTAAATACATTGTAAAATAATTTGTTTACTATAAGAAACCCGAATGTTTGCATTATTTATTATTTTTCAAAGTAAATAACATTTTGTGTAAATTTGATTGTTTACTTTTCACAAAAGTACTATTAATATATTTCAGTTTTACTTTTCTATGGCTGGCTGCTTTCTACATAATTATGTTCTATTATTCTCGCCTTTGTAAACTCAGTGAAAAATAAAACTGGTTTATGTTATTTTCTCGTGATGCCCACATGTTCCATATGTTCCATTTAGGAGCGGTTGTGAAAAATAATAAGTAATCTTCATGGCGTATCATTTCATCATCATCATCATAAACTCGACAGTCCTGGGTGGGCCTTAGCTGAATCCAGGAGTCTCCTCCACTCTTGCCAGTTGGCTCTCTTTTTTTCCAGTTCCTCACTTCCAACATTGTCATATCCGTATAAATGCGGTCCATCTATCGCATTTTGGGCCTTCCTGTTCTTCGTTGTCTTTGTGGCAGATAGAAAATGAGGCGTTTTATGGGCTTTTTGTAGTCTATTCTAATTATATGGCCTGCCCTTCTCAAGCGTCTAATCTTGATAGGGTTGATTGCATCGGGCGCTCGGTAGATTTCGTATAGCTCTCTATTGTAGTGACGACGCCAATAGTTGTTTCTCACAAGGCCATAGATAGCTCTGAGGATTTGAGATTGAAATTTGATTGATTTAATTCTGAGATTGAAAGCTGCAATAGTTTCTTCAATATTCTTCGTTATAATCCAAATTTTGTAGGATTGGTTTAATCAAAGTTTGGTACAGTACTATTTTTATATTTTTTCGTACTAGTTTGGACCGTAATTGTTTCTGAATAGCATAGTAGCAACGGTTGGCAGCCGTTATTTTGCTTCTGATTTCTTTCTGTATACTGTTGTCACTGGTGACTGTGGAGCCTAGGTATGAAAAGGACACGATCACCTCAAATTTGTAGTTTACCGCTGTTAAGATGTAAGGGATTATACCGTGGATTCGGGAGGTAATCATCAGTTTTGTTTTGACCTAATTAATGATGAGTCCTATTTTTCTTGCACTTAGTTCAAGCGCTATGAACGCTTCGCAAATAGCTTGGAGATATCTTTTAATAGTGTGAATATCATTTATTAACCATTAATTTTTAATAATATTAAATTGGAATAATCTTTCAAAGGATCATATCCCGACAGTACTAATGCGGTGCCACATGCGTTATCTAGTGCAAATAGGGACATTAATTACAATTTCTTACTTTTGCACCACAATGACTCCAAATACAAAGGTGAATTACAGCACAGAACACCTAGTCTTCATTAAAATAACCCCCGATATATGAGGCTAGCGTCTTGGCCATTAAAACGAGGAGTTACACCACACCGTAATGTCATATTGAAATCTTCGATTATTTTACTGCATGGTCTGTTTTAGCACAATGTTTTCGTCTTTATTTAGGAATCATTATCTGTGATCACGTATTACAAATAAAATCAACAATTTGTTTATATTAAAGTTGACTTTATTCTATCATAAATATGTTTATACTTTACTATATGCCAGCAGTTTCACCCACGGTATACCTTATTTAAATTAAAATCTAATGATAAACATTAAAAAATCTTCCGACTGTCAAATACTCACTCCCATTTACCGCTTAGATCAAACAAAATAATATCTTATTACATAAAATAGTATTACATTAACTCATTAGTGGAAATTTTAATCAATTTTCCAATCGATATTTAATTAGACTACGCGGAGCAGGTATCCATTGCTATATGACGAAATATCGGCCCAAAACTCTTGACTAAAAATAAACACGTATGGAGTCTAGTCTTTTGACACACCCGTTACCTTGGCGGACACTGTTAAGTCTCTATACACACTGAGATTGTCTGTAGTAGGAATTACATAGCGAAGCAAGACTGCCGCAATTTTTGAATATCGAATCGAAGAAAAATTGTGAATTAAATTAAAAAATATAATTTAAAATGGCTTTTAGTTTCAATTTTGTAACCATTTTTGGAATCATCCTAGTTATTCAATCACGTAAGTCAATAATATACTTATTTCTAGTGGTTAAGATAACTTTTTACTTTACATACCTACTGTTTTTAAAATAATGCATATTTTTATACATAACTAATAATGTTGCATTTATCTATATTTTTATCTTTTATGTTACGAAGTTTTACTTTTTATTTGCGATTGTAGCATGTTTTATTTTTAAAAAGGTTATTACGTTTTTTTTTTACTCCAAATTGTTACCATGTTTGAATTTACTCGTATTATTTATAAACGTTTTGTAAACTTAAGTATATAAATAAATTCAATTAAATTAAAACATTAAATTTTTTGCAAAAATAATAGTTATCCGCATATCCAATAAAATAGAATCATAACTCATAAAAGCTGAATTTCCACAGTGACAAAAATTAAATTAACAATGTCTTAAAAACCCCCGAGTATTATATAGTTTTTTTTTATTTTTACTCTTTAAAGCAATGACAATGTGTCATACATATTTAGATTCATCTTCACAAATGCTTTGATATTTTATAAAAAAATCATTTGTCAGGCGAGAGTGCAAATCTAAGATATACATAATTAGTGCGATTATGAAAGGGTCAAAGATATTGTTTGTTGTTGAACGAATAAATAAAGAAATAATTGGAAAATGGATACATAATAAATATATATATAATTTCCTAACAACATGAATAATGTAACATATTACAACAGAGATGAAGAACATTTTAGAGAAGGTAATATAGAAGTCTAGGCATGTGAAAATTGTTTTCAAGCGTTGCCTAGTATGTGAAATTATTCAGTCAGATGAATCTCTTCACAACAATAAAGGTTGCAGATCTTTAACTTCACTAAAATCAACAAATGGAAGAAATGAAAAAAATATGGATGTTTAATCATAGGCAAAATGGTGAATGTTACACATTGTGTAAAGTGGCCACTTAAACCAGCAAATGACAGGTCATAAGCCCTGTAGATGCCTAGACTTCTATATGGCCTTCTTTAAAATGTTCTTTATCTCTGTTGTAATATGTTAATGTTAACAGCTCCCCAAGGAGTTGAATCCAGTCCTTGTCTACAAAAATTTGGACAAACTCAAAATATTAACAAAATGTAACATATTGAAGATCTTGGTATTGTTTTTGAAGCGAATTTCACGTTTAGGTCCTATATAACTAGTGTTATAGATAAATCTAGTAAGATACTTGGATTTGTACTTCAAAGCTCTAGATATTTCCATAATCATCATCATCATCATTGCATCTAATGGTGCATAGGGCACTAAATGTCTGAGCTTTGTAATATTCCGTATTTTGCTTGTGGTAACACGATGTGACATCACCGCGCGCAAAGGGATTATTTACTACAGTCTTTTAAGAGATAAACAGCCCGTAAAGTAATGCAGACTACAATTGTCAAATGAATAAATAAATATGGCTAGAATGAAATAAAACGTAGGACGAGGACGACAAAAAAAGACGTGGCATGATCAAATACAACTATTCAACAGTTACTGACATGAAACGAGAAAAAAAATTCCCCACAAAGTCAACGATTTATATATTCATAATATTTTATCGGTGAGTCCGGCCTTAAATCAAAACAAAAAAACTAACATCAACATATTACAACAGAGATGAACAACATTTCAAAGAAGGAAATATGTGACCACAAAGTGTCCACTTTAAAATTTAAAGTTAAATAGAAGAGAAAAAATAAAAACTTCAGGCGTTGCCTAGTTCGTAGGTGAAATAATTCAATAAGATAAATCTCACTCGCATAAAAAAAAGTTTCAGCTCTTTAACTTTACAAACATCAACAGATAAAATAATTAAAGTAATATAGATGATGAAATATGGGAAGAATGGTGAATGTTACACAGTGCGTAAAGTGGCCACTTAAACCAGCCAATGACAGGTCATAAGCCCTGTAGATGCCTAGACTTCTATAATGTTCTTTATCTCTTTATATCTTTTTTTCACTTAAATTTTAATTTTTAAACAACTTTCATTTATGTTTTTCTTTTTCCTTCTCATTTTTATACTTTCATAATTAACCTTACATATAATTACTTTATAATGTAGAAAATTTCACTGGTCCATTAGAATTAAGTCTTATTGTGTAAAATATTAAACTTTGTAACTGTACTGTATGTTTCCTGAATAAAAGAAAAAAAAAAAAAAAAAAAAAAAAAAAAATCTCTGTTGTAATATGTTAATATTAACAGCTCCCCAGGGAGTTGAATCCAGTCCTTGTCTACAAAAATTTGGACAAACTCAAAATTTTGTTTAAAAAACTAACAGTTAAATATTAAATCACTACCAATTGATGTTGTTAAAAAATATATTTATGAAAATCAACGAAATTCATAAATCTTCGCTGTCAAAATGCGATCACTTCGAAGAATGGCATTTTCAGGAGAAATGTACAAGTTTGTCTATGGGAAGAGATCATTGCAGGAGACTGCTGCGAGACATTGCATAGATTTATATACTACTAAGCATGTTGTACAGATGTTTATGTAATAATTTTTATTTATAGTATTCTATAATACGCATGCGACCACTTTCCATTATATTGTATCCAACTCAACAAAAAGCTCTTGGCCTCATAGCGTTAGGGATACGTTTTTTTTGTAATATGTATCTTCTTCATACGAATAAATAAATGAATAAAACAAAAATAAATGTGTGAGAAGTCGATGGTTGACAGGGTTGCAAATAATGATATCCAATTTTTGGCCGAAACGGAAACCGCCGCCGAAACTAATTTTACTGGCTGAAACTGGCTGAAACCGAAACCTCGGTCAGTCACTACTACTATTAAGGCATAATTAAGAATCGAACGTTATCCTATTTTATGATTGTACCAGTGTCTACCTAAATCTAATAGATACATATGCAGGTAATTAATTAATATGGTGGTTATTTGATATCCTTATTTTCAAAGTAGGCCAGGAGAGGACCAAAAGAAATATTGTTTATTTGGTTATTAATTATTGTTTTCTTATTATGAATCGCTTTTTTAATTTCTAAGATTTTTAAGTTGTCTAATTTTAATATTTTATTTTCAACATGAAGTACTTTTAATCCAGTGTCTTTATTGAAGTTATGATTATTTTCTATCAGATGATTTGCGAATTCAGAAAAAAGATTATTATTTAAGCATCTTAAAAGTTCTTTTACTCTAATATTAAAGTTTTTTTTAATTTTTCCAACGTAGATTGAATCGCAATCATTACAGTTTAATTGATATATTCCAGATTTATTATATTTATGGACTTTGTCTTTGTGATTTTTAAACAATGTTCCAATATTATAGGTTGTGTAGAAAGCCGGTTTAAAGTTTGATGGTAGGGAATTCGATAATTGTTTTGAAAAAATGTCATTTATGAAAACGGTGAAAAATAAAAATTAGTGGTTAAAAACAATGTTTTTTAATTTATTTTACTATAATGAATAACCACAAAGTTATGAATTACAATATACCATGCATCCATAATATGAAAAAAATAAATGTGAAGTGAATATTGAAAAAAAAGCACCTTACCGTTTTGATTTTTTGACTAATTTACGCATGTATAAACAACTTGTTCTTAAAATCAGTCTTAAGTCAGTATTGATTTCAAACAACTAGTTCCTTGAGTTTTTGTAAAGGAACTGCTAATAAATACTATTTTATAAATATAGTAATATTATTGTTTATTTTTCTATAAAAATGTCTGCCTTAAAACAGGTTTACTTAGTAAGGCAAACTAGACATGATACAGAGAAATCTATTACCTAAGTGTTTATGTAGTAGATAAAATTATCGTTATTTTTGTTAATAAACTTTGATTATTATTATTATTATTTAACATTTTTAATTTATGCTCTTTGATTAGTGGTGTTCACGTGTAATGGGTGAATGATGTTTAGAGTTAGTATTTTTTATTTTTTTATTTGCTTGTAGCATTGTTATATCTTTAAGTTTTTGTGAACTGAAAATAAATAATATTAAAATAAATTAAAATAGTATTTTAACATAATTTTTTTATGTTTCAGTATACGCACAGGAAGACTTTAAGTGCCCAGAACGAACTGGATTCTACCCAGATCCTTACCAATGTGACCTTTACTACCATTGCCAACAAGGTTAGAAGACAACCTATTTAAAACACCTTTCTTATTTCTCATTTCAAGGACTAAATTTACATTTATTTATTCATTTATTCTTAAATTTTATCCTTTATGGAACTTTTTGTACAATTCGTCCAGCTAAAAAGGGTACATACCCCGTTCTAAGATAGGCAATTATATTTTAATAAATAATCATAATTTACAAGTAATAGAAAAAACAGACAATTCAAATATAATTTTACTAGTTTACACATATTGATACAATTATATACATATACTAGCGGACCCGTCAGATGTCATCAATATGTAGGTACCAAAGTAATTATTAGTGATCAAATCACAAAACTAAAAATTTGTAATATCAAAATATTTCATTTAAGTAGGTACCCAGGTATAACATAAAATAAATATTTTTTCAAATAAGTCATTCTTTTTGCAAACGTCAAACTCCGGTCGTCTCACCAACAAGGGGGTGTAATTTTGTAGGAATATGATTTTAAAAAATGTATTGAATTTAATATTATTTCAGTGTTACCAAAATCCAAACAAAAAAATAAATGGGTAAAAGTTACAAGGAATTTAAGAAAAGAATCTGATTGAGATCCACAAAAACCAATGCTGTTTGTAAACATTCAAAAACAAACTTTTTTTATCCACAAAAAAACAACATCTTTCCATTTTTTTGCTGATGCATTCTCCTCGAATGCAACCCTGGTAGATCGATGAATAAAACATTTATGCTCCTAACTTCTTTTTTACATATTCGATTAATGATTTTAATATCTACGAACACGCACAGCGCAAAGATCTGTGTTTCTCTGAAAACCGCACGTAAATCGGTTAAGCCGTTTAGGAGGAGTACGGTGACATCACACGTACAGAGGAATTATATATTTAAAGAAGATATGAGGGTACTACTTGCAAACCCAGCAAAATCCAAAATCTAAAAAAGTGAGATATTAATTTAAATATATTCAGATTACAATTTTTAACAATAATAAAAACATTGTCAGTGCAAAAATACGGCTTTATTTGTAAGAACTTGACTTTTAAATTATCGGGCTTGTTGCAAACATACCTTTACTTGAGTATTGCAAAATAGGAATGTATAAAATTGAATGAATTATTTCACAACTGTTTCTTGACATAGTCATGCTTATGTTTTCACTGTTTACGTATAAAATATTTACTGATTGTAATAAAAAAATGAAGTTAAAAAAAAACGTTAAAGTTAAGAATGGTATCAGTTTTTCGTGATTTGCCCAAAATAAAGAAAGATGGATTTTGCCAGGTTTGCAAATAGTTCCTTCATATATACAAACATACATACACTTATACATATAAATACAAAATAAATTAATATTAGGAGAAAAAACATACCCCAGGGATACAATATTAATATTGATAATTCAAACATAAATTCTGTGGATAAAATACAGTATCTCGGTGTTTACTTAGGTAAATATTTGATTTTCAAAGCACTTTCTTAATATGTAAGAATAAAAAAATTATTTTATGGGAAGATTACAAAATGTAATAAATCTAAAGAGTAGTGTTCTTATCTATAAAACAATCATATGTCGACACATCAATTAAATCTGTTCTTCCATTCTTTTTTTTTGTAGGGGATATTAAAATTAAACAAAATCTTCCAAATAAGGCGATAAGGATTATTCTAAAAAGAAATATGTATTTTAATGTAGAAATATTGCACAAAGATATTGGCTTGCTCACAGTAAAGCAACAAATAAAATATAATGTAGAATTTTTTATGCATAAAATAATTAAGCGGATAAATAAATATCATCCAACCAACAATGTCATACATATGAAACTAGGGATAAAAAAGATAAGATTACCAATGAAGAGAAAAACAGAATCTAAAAACTCATTGTACAAGGGATTAAAAACTGCGCAGTCACCTCAAGAGATAAAAAAATAGAAGGAATTAAAATTTTTGAAATTAGTTTTTAAAAACATATTCTAGAGAAATTTTGAAAAAAAGTCATGTTTTTTTTTGGTAAAAAAAATATTTGCGTTCTTATGATTTACCTAAATATTTAATTTTGAGGGCCATTTTCAACGAGTTGTAAATAACTCAATATCAGAAAATGGGAATCAAGTTGGGGTAGAGTGGGATTCGAACCACGGACCTTTGGTTCGTGAGTCCGAGACACTAGCCACAGGACCACAACCCAATCATGTTGTTAAAAGTTATTTTAGTTCCTAAAATATATGAACTCACTTAAAAAAAACATAAATAAATAAATATAATCATGCGCACACATATACGTACATACATAAAATAAACACAATTTATCAAATATATGCGAAACTTTATAACTTATTTTGAACATCCAGTAAAAATCTCCAATCCGCGGTATGCATCATCTTCTCTGACTCCAAATGTCATGAAAGAGCGAGGTCAACACCTTTCTCAAGAAGTTGACGAAACAACACTCCCGCTTTTCCACTATTCTACCAAAAAGTTATGGATCTTTTTGCCAACGTAATAGTGTTGCCTTGATGCCGGAACAGTGCTGACCCCTTCACTTATTATCAGACCCCTATTGGAGTATTTTGTATTATGGTTGTGGTTGACGCTTCCGTATTTTCTCTTTATTTATGTGTGTAATCACTACCGTTTTCAATATAAACTGTAAAATAATTTTAAGTACTCTGAATTCCTCGAAGAGCAAGTTACTTGGATAACGAAATAGTTTTTGTTTTAAATCACTCAGATCAAAGAGTTCTGTGCAATTGTTATCTGTTCAAGGGTGGTTTTTGTGCAAGCTCCCCAACCAATTAGACCATAAGTCAACACAGAATTTGCCAGTCCACGGTAAAAGTATTTTAGGTCCGGAACTTTAAGCACATTACATCCTTATATATATATATATATATATATAATTCCTCTGTACGTGTGATGTCACCGAACTCCTCCTAAACGGCTTAACCGATTTACATGCGGTTTTCAGAGAAATATAGGTCTTTGCGCTATGCATGTTCGTAGATATCAAAATCTTTAATCTAATATGTAAAAAAGATGTAAGGAGCATACATGTTTTATTCATCGATCTACCTGGGTTGCATTTGAGGATAATGCATTTCCAAAAAAATGAAATGATGTTGTTTTTTTGTTTATAAAAAAAAGTTTGTTTTTGAATGTTTACAAACAGTATTTTTTTGGTGGATCTCAATGAGATTCTTTCTTTAAATTCCTTATATTTTCTACCCATTTATTTCTTTTTTTAAAAGTTTTAGTAACACTAAAATAATATTAAATTCAATACGTTTTTAAAAATCGTATTCCTACATAAGTACACCCCTCTGTTGGTGAAAAGATCGGAATTTGACGTTTGCAAAAAGAATGGCATGTAAAATAAAAAAAATATTTTTAAACAAGTTCCTACTTAAATTAAATATTTGAATATTAAAAATTTTTAGTTCTGGAATTTAACCACAAGCAATTACCTAGGCACCTACTTTAAATGAAAAGTATTTTTCCAAGATAATAGCAGGCAAACCAGCGTTCAGGCAGGACAACGCCTCTCGGGTCGGCTAATAACATATATAATACAAATTTTACTTGATTTCAATTTATACTTATTTTGTAGGAAAGCCAAGTGACATGAATTTCTAATAAATAGGTGTAGGTTCATAATATGAAATCATTTTTTTTTTTAAATTGTGTTTTTTTTTTAATTGATGAAATACTGTCGTTCAAAAGCATTCATTCGTTAAATTAAAATCTATTTATATCTTTATTTGGTTGTTCGAATAGGTCAAATAGTAATTCCTAAAATGGTCAACAAGGAAAAACCTATATGTTAAATATTTCAATTGAAAATCATCAGATGATTATTACTATTGCTTAAGGCTGTATTGCTTGAGGATTATAAAATAACAGAAAAAAAGAGTAACCGGTTTCTGTTTACGTTATTCTTCCAAGAAATTCACATCATAATAAACATTATGCACACACAAGTCCATTTACAAGGACTGAAAAAAACATATGTTAGGAGACTTTGAATGATCTTGGAAGAATAATTTTTTAAAAATGAAGTCAAATAAATCGGTCCATATATAGCCTTACACGCATCATAAACCCAAAGTATAACTTAGCCGTATTTGCAACATTATTTATTTATTTATTATGGAAGTCATGCAATCTTCTCAATAAACATAATTTGTATCTATCTTAATTTATTTCTTTTTACGTTACCAACCATGTCACCAGAAGTCAACATCTGCTTTTTATTAAATCTTTTAAGAACAACTTTTGTTTTTATGTCCCAAAGTCCAGAATTGTAGATTTGGCGATTCGTCACATTAATTGGAATTCTTTGGGATGGAGCTTCCGGCTTTCCGTAGATTTCTTCGCCTTAAAAACAGTGTGAGATGAAGATGGTTTTGCATGGTTTAGCTCGAAGTCTTATACGTTTATCGTGTTTACGAGTATTTTGGTTACCATTATTTTATTGCCCTCGTTTGTTTTTGCTACATTGTTCTTTTATTATTTTTGTTCAGTTTCTTGTTTATACGATTATTTAAGTAACTGTTGTAATTGGCTTAGGCCATATGTCAAATGAATAAAAAAAATGGCAGGACGAATCGTTCGAAAATTAAAATGGTAATTTTGATTGAAATATCTTTCCAGGTGTTGCTGAAAATAAATTGTGTCCAGATGGTCTTGTTTTCTCAGACAGGAATCCAAAACAAGAACATTGTGATATTCCCTCCAACGTCGAGTGTGGAGACAGAAACGAACTGCGTAAGTAAACTGTCATAAATATATTTTACACTTTACAATATTATGTGCGTCAATCGCCCAGTCAGACTATTCAAAAGTCCCAAAAATTAGATTTTAGTTCTCCCTTTAGCCCGGGTGTTTATTCAAATACACACGATGTTTAAGATTTACTTACTCCCGTACCTATCGAAACCAAAAAACGGCGAGTTTTTTTAAAAATTACTGGTATCTGCAAGAACGTTCTTATTTTTTCCCGCTTTTGTTAGAAGTCGTCATGATGCCGAAAAATCCGTTTTAAATTTGACAGCTAACTTCAGGCTGGTTTGTTTTGAAAAGAATTCTAGTAATCTTTTCAAATTATATCTAAGCCAAGTTTTCATTATAATTGACTCAAATTAAACAAATTTTATCGAATAAAAATACGTTGTACGATAAAAGTACATGTAATATAATATTTTTGATCTAATTATCAGTCTAAGACCCAATCTTTATTAAAAATTCAATTTAAATATTTCATAAAGTACAAAGGGTAAAAAAGTATAAAAAAACAACAAAAAAACCAAATAATTCTTATAAATACAAGATACAAAATATGTTAAATTTCCACACAAAATATTTTATTTATATTTTTTATTTATTAGTTTAAACATACATTTTTACAAAAATGGCACAAAAAACATTCTGCTTGTACTAGGAGTAGGCTCAGTATATGAAGGGTCGGCAAGACAGAAATATTAGTATGCCTAATGTTGCAATCGGTTCCTATATGGGCAAATGTCTGTTCTAAGAAACCGATTTGTTGCGGCAAATATGGTTTTCGAATATGTTTACCATAAATAAAAACAATATTGAAGAAATAGAAAACCAGCCCAAAAGAGAAGAAGAAAAAAAAAGTACAATTTACGTTAAATGTGAAAATAAAATAAAATATATATTTAGATTTATTTCAACAGAGAGGGAAAAAGTTTTCGAGAAGAAATTTGGAAGTCTAGGCATTTACAGGGCTTATGACCTGTCATTGGCTGGTTTAAGTGGCCACTTTACACACTGTGTAACATTCACCCCAATGACAGGTCATAAGCCCTGTAAATGCCTAGACTTCCAAATTTCTTCTCGAAAACTTTTTCCCTCTCTGTTGAAATAAATCTAAATATGAACAACTCCCTAGGGAGGAAATCCAGCCAGTCTGCAAGCATTTGGACATAATCAAACATTGTTAAAATATATATATTTATATATATACAAATACCTACTACATACATACATGCATATACACATACAAACATATCTATGCACATAAAAAAAAAAAAGGAAGGTAGTTCAGTTTTATGCAAAATTTTCATCCCTTAATATATTTTTCGTAGTATTCCGATAAACTCTAATTGCAACCAAAAAATGCAATGCTAAAAAATTTTTACAGTAAAAAAAATATTTTTAAGCTTTGGCAATTAAACAATCGTAGTTTAAAATCGTTTGGCATATTTATTTATTTTAATGTTTTTTAAAAGACAAATACATTGTTTATAAATACAACAAGTAATATTCAACAAATTTGTTTTGCTTTCATTAAAAAACGAGAAATCACCATTTCTTAGTTTTCCGGAATTTCGAGATATTCAATTTATTTTATTTCATTTATTTACGCGCGCACACACACACATACTCACACACGATTACACAATTAGGTAATCTTAATTTTCATGTCCCGACTTGCTAGAAAATTCCGTGTTCAGTCAGAACTCTCATATTTTTAAAAGCAGTTTATATACATAGATATGGGAGTATTTATAAATATTGTGACACATCAATATACAAATAACATAATCAAAATTTAAACTAATCAAAAAATATAATATATTTTGGTAAACTGGTTATTTATTAAAACGCGATGTACCAAAATTAAGATCAAATCGAGGTTTTACTGACAGAATGCATTAAGTCATAAAAAACAAGTTTCGGGATAATCGCATTTGAAGCATTTTTATTCTTTCAACGCATTATTTCTCACACAATTTTTATTAACTTTTTTTTAAAAGCTTTAATATAATAATCTTTATACTAGTCATGGTTTTAAATTTAAAATCAACATTTTGCTCCTATTTAAAAAAAAAAAAGATATATATGTAGGCACTGACAGAATACATTAAGTCAACAGTCTTTACATAATATAAATATGATTATTTTTACCAATTAGTGGCAAAACTGCATACCGATCAAATAAAAGTAAAGATTCAAACCATATTTTTCATTCCATAACGAAAATCACACGTTTTCGCCGACGAAACTAGTTTATCATAAAAATAAACTAATATTCTTTGATCGTTAAAATTTACTTTATTTTTCAGAGGATCCAAAGCCCACAGATGGATGCCCAAGGGCCAACGGATTCTTCAGACATAAAGATCCTGGGGTACGTTTGGAAATTATTAATTAATTTAATTAATTAATAGGTAAAAGTAAGAATTTTTTAATGGTGGAAGGTTGCAACCAGTATAATAATACTTAAATACTTAAATAAGACAAAAATCATGTAAAATTTTTGGAGTCTAAAAATAATAATACGAACTAATGTTCTCGCTGTATTCCGGCAGATGGCTTTACATCAGGCAATTATATAGCCAACTACATTTTGATGTTCACCATTTGTTAAAAAAATAATTTATTAATAAAACATATAATACATACTCGTATAGTTCATAATATATATTACCCCCAGCATTTATTTTAAATAACTCATTTAGGAGCGTACATAAATAGAAAACATTTTTGTGACAATAAATAATAAAATACATAGTTAATACATCCGAAATAGTAAGAAATCATTATTGTGTAAGAAACATAAAATACAGTACTTTACACCATCTATATAAATTACATTATTAACTATCACTATCAAAAAGATTTAAGTAATATCTTTAATTGTGACACTTTTTGATTTGCTATACGAATTTTATGTTTTACCTCATCTCTCCTCAACTCTTTTCTTTACTTTAAATAATATGGAGATTTTTTACATAAAGGCTTTGAAAAATAATGTCCCATTAATTAATAATCGAGTAACTTTCCAATATAGTCCATTATTCGATATTTCATTGTAATGGTCACCCTACCCTCCCCCTCCCTTTTTCCTCCTTTTCCGATTGTTAATCCTTTTGAAATATTAGCTTCATAAGTCATCAACCCTCGGTGGTGGCGTAGTGAAGCATGTGTCTAACCTGCATGTCGATTTTATATTTTTGCAAATTTACTATGGTGAAGGTGTGTAGTGGTATTTGCATGTTGGCGTAGTGTTGTTGTCCAGACGAAGAGACGGGTTACGTCTCGAAACCGGTAGACAGATAAGTCGGTGAGTGGTTTTACACAAATTGTATTAACATAATATTAAAATGTTGGACCACAAAGTTAATGCTTTGAATATTAATAATATGAATTTTTTTCATTTTGGATATAACATTTACTTATAGTATGAAAAAGTGAGCTGAAATAATCGGCTAGTTTCTTGGCTCACCGCAGGCGCTGGGCGCGCTTTATTAAAATTTATATTTATATTAGGATAAAAATACAAACGGTGGAAATGATTAAAAATAAATGTTAATTATTTATCTGTTTTTCTGTAAATAAAGTTGCATTAAAACATTATTATGGTGGGTCAAATATAATGGTAAGCTGCGCAAAATCGCTTCTATACAGGGTTCGCCCCTGCTGTTTTATGATTTATGACTGCAATATAAAATATTAATATTTTGGAACTCGCCCATTCTCACTTTCTTTACATGGATATCCGGCCGAATCCCAACCGGTTTACTGCGAGCATTTTTCCAATATCTAATCTAGAGAGTAAAGAAATTATGATGTTAATAAAAGAAGTGTGAAAAGATAAAAAATAAAAATAATTATTATATTTCAGGCATGTGACAAGTTCGTGAACTGCGTTGACGGGGTAGCTATGGAAATGTCTTGCCCTCCTGGTCTGATCTACGACGACTCTACTGCTGCTACCACCTGCGCTTGGCCCTCAGAGACAAAACGAGATTGCATTACCAGCAAGAAAGGTAATCCGACTAAATAAATTATTTTTTCAATACACTTCCGATCGTCAATATCGATTATCCGCACAACCATGTTAGCTAAAACATCGTAACCGACAGGAGCTCTATTATTTTAAGGGAGAATATTGTATTCGCTTAATTATTCAGGAATATACTTTGAGCACCAAGTTTTTTTTAAAATATTAAATTAATTAATTTATTTATTTATATATACGCCCAATGGGCATTTTTAAGGACATATTTATTTACAGAAAATTATTATAAATGAAAGTAGAAAGACACAATGGTATACTTGTTTAGTAGACCCGTCAACGTGAATTACCGCCAATATACAAAATCAACTATTCGTGGCGGTAAAAACTCTTGTTAAAATCAAATCTATCACCTTATTTACTCCGATCCGCGGTACTGTTATTTTTCAGAAAGTTCGCTTCGAATTGGTCCCAAGAATCTCGTAAAAAAAAAGGAACATTTAATAAGATTTAAAAATCTTTCTATATAATACACCAACAATATGTTCATAAACCTGTGATTTTCTCAAATCCAATGGTTTGGGTAGATACGCAGGTATGCAGAAATTGCCTTAAGGCAATGCGCCCGCCTTTACGCGTATGTATGTAAACTGTTTAAATAAATAAAATGAAAATATCATTGTTGTCAAAATTGTAGATTCGTGGTAATGCACGCCGACCGACAATATTACGAACAGTAACATTTTTTTTGGAAAATGTATTTTTTTTTTTACCATGATGATACAAATTTTTGAAAAAAATAACGTGTCGATAATAATTAATAATATTGTGACATTTTGAAACATAAATTATTTTATTTTTAATCATAAATATGCTCCCATTAAATATAAAAATTCAAAAAAACTTATCTGGCCTAAGAAAAAGACGTCTGCTGAGAATCTGGCTTTTAGAAAGTTGTTTTTTATATTGATTTTTTTTTGTGTTTTTCTTTTTTATTTGGACAATTTAAAAAAATAATATTTTCGATGTACATGGGAATATATATTTTTATTTTTTCCATAGTAATAAGAATTTTTATACGTTTATAGAATTTAAGAACTTAACTAAAAGCACCTGCTGACAAACTGCATTTTATGCAGTTCAGTAGGACTTTTTAATTTATTTGCTAATTTTTGTATGCTCTTGATAAATAAAAAAATAAAAAATAAAAAAACAAAAATAAATAGTATTAACAAAACAGCCTCTGCCTCGTCATGTTAAGGTCAGCGCGTTTGCCTACCATGCAAAGGTTCTCGGGTTCTCGGGTTCGAATCCCGACATTTACTAGATTATTTCATTGTTTCTGGACCTGAAGCGTAAGACTGATCATCTCACATTCATGAAACATAAATAATCTATATGAGCAGTGATTGGTGTTCCAATGCAGTGTACTATGCACCTGCATATGCATTTGTCAACCTCGTGGTGTAATGGTCAGCGCGTTTGCCTACCATGCAAGAGTTCTCGGGTTCGAATTCCGACATGGTTGATATGAAATATTTATTTACGAGGGTGTTTTACTTGGATATTTTATAGTCCCTGGACTGGTACTTGAAGCGTAAGACTGATCGTTTCACCTTCACGAAACAAAAATAATAAATATGCGCAGTGATTGGTGTACCAATGCAGTGCCGTATGCACCATTTGGTGCGGAAAGGGAACGATGATGATGAAAAACAAAACAACGGGAAACGTTTTAAGTTATTTTGCTACGTTTTTTAGACTCGCTCGCAGACGGGTTCTCCTGTCCTGACGGAGAGACGCTGGGGCCCAACAACCGCGCCCTCCCCCACCCAACCTTCCCCCACCCCGAGGACTGCCGCAAGTTCTACATCTGCAGAAACGGAGTGGTCCCGCAGCCGGGAAGCTGTGATGAAGGAGAGGTCTACAGCGAAGATAACTTCAAGTGTGAGGAGCCAGCTACGGTCCCTGGATGGTATGTCATAATCAACAATACTATATTAATAATATTTAAAGCTTTAAGGCTGTAGTCTGGTAAAACGTGTGCAAATTTAGGAAATCATACTATTTTGCCATTTTAAAACGAATGTTTTTTTTTAATCGCGCAGTAATAAAAAAAAAAACATAAAATAGATAAAAACAATATTTTCTAAAGGTATTTCTTATAAAAATATACTTCAAAGTTTTATGTAACTAAAATAAAATTACTTTTAAATCGGCAGATTGCGCCATTTCAAATTTAGACTTAACTTAGATATCTGGGATTTCAATAAAAACTAAGTATTGAACTAAAATTTGTTTTAATAATTTAAAGATAATAAAGTTAGCATGAAAGTGGCCGCAGAAAAATCTTAATTTTCTGTTTCCGAAAAAAAATACAAGGATTTTAAATCACACACATTTTTGTGACATTTTCCTTTATTTCTAGGTAAAATTATGCCTTTGATAGTATACTTTAAAAAAAAAATTTTTATTGAAATACTTAAGTTGAAACCTTTTTTTAAAGAAATGTATTTTTTTTTTTAAAAAGAGGATAATTCTGGTTGTAATATTCAATTTATAACAACATCTTATTAACGTTTTAATGACCTTCATACCTGCCCTTATCGCTACCAATAAGGGCGCATGTGAGTATAGGCATTTACAGGGCTTATGACCTGTCATTGCCTGGTTTAAGTGGCCACATTACACACTGTGTAACATTTACCATTCTGCCTATGTTTGAATGACCACATTTCCTAAACTCTTCCATCTGTTGACTTTTGCGAAGTAAAAGAGCTTGAACCTTTATCATGTGGGTGAGATTCATCCAGCTGAACAAATTCACCTCTAGGCAACGCCTGAAAACAATTTTTCAATTTAAATATGAACGACTCCCTAGGGAGAATCTAGCCAAGCCACCAGCATTTGAACATACTCGAAACATTGTTGAAATTAGTTTTCAACCACTTTATTTTTCTAGTGATTCATTTATCTTATCCAGGTATAATTAAGTATACCTTAATAAAGTCCATGCCTTTGTGGGATTTTTTGTTTTCTATTTTTACTATTAATATGTATTTTATTGCCATGCTTTTATCAAAATTGTTTGTCGCCAGGAATTTATTTAGCATTAACCCTTTTGTTCTAGAAAAATACTAATAGTTTAAAAAATAATTTATGATTTATAAAAACGATTTTTTTTTACAGTGAGAACTACTATGAGGGAAAGGAAAAAACACCGAAAGCCCTGAAATCTGCCAAGATTTAAATAAATAGAACCTTTGCTAATATTCCTAATTCCTATTTATGTATAATCTGCATTTATTTATATTTTAAAATTATGAAAAAATAACGAAATCACTGAAAAGATTGTTATTAAAAAACCCAGCATTCGCAACAATTATGAGTTGCTTTGTCAAATATAGAAGCTTTGTATCGAGTGCATATTTTTAAAAGCGATGTATAATTTGTTATTATTTAATAAATGTGTATAAAAAATAAATAAATCCCAATAAAATTGTTTTATTTATTTGATACTGTTGGTCGTATTGTGGACTGGTGGTTCAAATACTTGACTTGCATCTAGGGATTAGCCACAAAAAAGTGTTTATCAGAAATACAAGTAATACAAAATAGACATATAAGAAACATACACGGTATACCAATGGAAACGCATGTCAAAGACATTTACAAACTTATTGACATTCTCCCATTTTTGGTCATACCGTATTATGAGATTGCAAAATCGGTGCTTCAAGGCGTAAATAAAGACTCTATCACTAATATTGGCTATACCTTCAATCGTCCACCAGTATAATACGCGACAGAGTCAAAATATTCACGCACCTGGATCACGCGCGACAAGGTATGGTCTAAGGTATCTGCTGTAGCTTGCTTGTAGCGAGTACAACAGGCTACCCGAGTTAGATAGAACGCCAAATGACTATATTCATAAAAAAAAAACTACTTGAGAAGGTACGCGGAAGGTGAAATTTAGTTTTAAGTTCTTCTTTTTCCTCGGATATTTCTTTCTTACTGTATGTAAATGTTTAATATTAATTTTTATAATTTGTTTTAATTTTTATATTATTTCAATTTTATGTACATGTTATCACTTGTTATTTTATTATTATTATAACCTTAGTGTTAATATTATTCTGTCCCAAAATTAATTTGTTGTAACTCAAGTACAATTTTTTTTTTTAATTGTGATTAATTTTTTTTTTTTTTTTTTTAAATCTACTCTATAACAACTCGATTTCCATTTTTACAGCACAAGTTATTTACGACTTCTAGAAAATGGTCCGAAAATTTAAATATTTTAGTAAATAATAAGAACTTGAGTATTTCTCTTATTAAGAAAATAAAAATCTATCTTTGTTGTAAATTCAAGGTGAAAAACATTTACCGTTCGATCGAGTTATTTTCGGTTTTCAGTTATGTTTCAGCTCTTTAACATCACTGAAATCAATGGAAGAATTGAAAAAAAAAAATATTCCATAGGCGAAATGCCACAAAACAGCCACTAAAACCAGCCCATGACAGGTCATAAGCCTTGTAAATGCCTAGACTTTCAAATTCCCTTCTCTAAAATGTTATCCATCTCTGTTGTATATTGTTTAAAAAAATATGATGATGCAATAATAAAATTATCTTCATTTGTCTTTGATTTTTAATTTTTAGACGTTTTGCATGATAAAACATTTATTTTATTATCTAGGTTTCAGTAGAAGTAAGAATATTTTCTTAATCTGGAAACCAGCAACCAGTACTGCACCTCTCATTGCAAATTTCTCTTAGCGATTATTCCAAAACATTTTATGTAGAGAGCTGGTTTTAGAAATTGGTACAAATATCAGATTATTTGTATATTTAAGTAGGATTCCGGTGGTAGTCCGCTACCTATTTTATTTTCCTATTTTGTAAGTGGCATTCTTTTAAACTACATTCAGCATAAGCTGATTATTATCTAGCCAGGTTTAAACCATTTTCATACCACAATTTGCTTATTGGAATAAAAAATTCTAGTAAAATCAATAAACTAAAAAATAAAATGTTCATGAGAAAGAAGACTGGTCCCAGGACACTTCCCTGCTTAACTCCAAAAGTAATGCGAGAATCTTACTTCGCATAACTTTCTTTGATGTATGTTAAATGTCTTTATATAAGAAAACTCTCTATTCACAGTATCAAAAGCCTTGGAATGATCCAAAATAACTGTTACATTCTTCAAATAACAGCTCATTGCCGCCGTCAAGACTTTGGGTGACTTGTCGAGAAACGTCAGTTTTTGTCATTTGCAATGTTGTTTGCAACTGCGTCATATTTTCTGCTAGCTTAGTGGCACTTTGGACATTCGAACTCTTGGAAATATGTATTTTGTTCCAGTTGGTAGCTTGGACTGAGGAGATCATACATAAAGTGTCAATCATGAATCCTGTAATTAATACCCAGATTAGTACTTGGAGTGATTTTTCGATTCCCCATAACTTTCTCGTCTAAGATACCGTTCTAATACATAAAGGTTCTGGATACTAAGCAAAAAAAAATAAAAGAGTTGAAATTAACATGTTTCTGCTCATACGATTTTAAGAAAAAGAGTCCCAGTGGAATGTTCATTTAATTTTTTTCTCGTAATTTGAATGAGATCCTAAAAAAAAAATTCGTTTGTGGTCCCAAGAGTATTCATATTTCAGAAAACGAAAGATATCTTCGGAAAGAATTATCATAACAGAATTTTATCCAAAGGAAAACAAGAAACAACTAGCAGTATAATGTGAATGCAAAATATTCGCATTTCACATGCTAAGTTAATATACTAAGCATGTTTATATATATATATATTTTAAAGGAGTAATTTTTACAACCATACCTTATCTCCTTTTTTGAACGTTTTATTTTTGAACGCCATCTGTTGTTCATTTTGTAAAGTAAGGCGTTTGTTAAACGATCCGGATGAAGAACATATTAATAAATCACTCAAATGAAAGACATAACGTCCACACTACACCACATACAAATAATATAATCACTGGATCCTTAACACATAGACAGCTTAAACAAATACAAACTAAAACCGCTTTCGGACAAAGGGATTTTTAGTATTATTCAATTAAAATCTATAACCTGCTTCCACTATCTATTAAAACAATTGGTAACGAGAAAATGTTTAAAAAGGCTATAAAAAAATGGATAGTGGAGCTAGGTAGAAGTAAAATGGATTGTCTCATTCGCCCATACCAATATTGAATCAACTGCTCCACAAGTGTATAGCTTATGTTAGGTTTTTGTTATTTTCATTGTGTGTTTTGGAATATAAATAATATAGATGAATAACTTGTTTTTTTAAATGTCTGAATATTTGTTAATTATCTTCGTTTTTTTAAGTAAGTCTTCTTTGTTTATTCTCAAATGTAATTTATATGTAATGTATAGATTTATTGAATTTATTTAAGATTGTCAACTTTAAATGGAACTGCCCAAATCTATTAGCGCTCATTAACTTCAAGGTACCTGGACGAATGACTCGTCAAGTACCTCTGTTTAGTTGCAACAATAATTCGCGATATACTCGTATAATGCTGTTCTGAATCGACTTCATGTACTCGGCAATAACTATTCTGACGTTGCTGATATATTTAACATAAAGTATAGTTTATATGAATCTACTCTTTTGAATTATTTTAAAGATGGTGAACTGTAATTTACATTAGTCAAGCTATAGTTATGTACTTATACTATACTTTTTTAATTTAAATTGCTTACTCTTTACCTTATTTCTAGTTTTTGTATATTTTAGTGAACATATATAGTATGTTTATTAGATTCTTATTTTTAAATTAAAAAAAAACATTTTTCTCCTTAACTTAGAATTTGTAATCTTGTATTTTTTTGTTCAATGTAATTATGATTAAAGATAAACATAACTGTCTTTTTTTTTAAAATAACTTAAAAAAAACTTAAAAAATTTTTCGTACTTTTTAACTTTTATATTAATTTTAATGTTTATTTTATTCCTATTAAATGAAACCATTGTGATATAATATGAACATATAAACTTTATTAGCTTTTTTTTCCCTTTTTATCTACTGTATTGAAGTATTTATTTCTACACAATATATATTTTTTGTAAAGTAAAAGGCACTACGTGCCGTGTATATTAATAAATAAATCATTTATAAAAATGTTCCAATGTTCTGTTTATTACTTGAAATCTAAGCATTTAAATACATTATATTAAGTTCATACTGGGCCTCTTCCAAAAATAGACAAGCTTTTGTGATTATATTTTAATTTTCTCTAAATAATTTATTATTATTATTATTCGTTACAGACAGGCAGCCTTTACTAGTGCGCCTATGAATCGTGTACTTCTTTTTGTGTGGAATATTTTTCTCAAAAAAGCATTCAATTTTTATTTCAACGGTTAAACGAAATGGAATGGACAACTGCCCTGGGCAATTTATTCCAGTCTGAAATAACCCAGCTGGAATGGAAGTTTTTCTCAAGATTAAGATGGAATTAGGGACGATAGAGCTTCCAGTTATGACCTCTTTAATTAGTGTTGCGATTTAATTTATACATCTCGTGTAGGGGCAGTCATAGTAATCATTTAGTCATCTTACAAGTGTCTATAAAAGTCCTTTCTCTTCCGTCGTCATTCCAACAATGCAGGTCCTGGAGCTTTTAGCAGCCTTTTGAATAATTTTGAGATTTTAGTAGCACATCTTTGGACTTTTTTCATTAGCTGGATGTCTTTAGTGAAGCAGGAACTTCATACTTGATATCCATATTCCAGTAAAGGTTTTGCATAGGTATTGTATATTTTAAGGTTGTAGTCCGGTAAAACGCACGAAAAATGAGGAAATCATACGATTTTGCCATTTAAAAACGAAGGTTTTTTAAAAATCACGTTGTAATAAAAAAAATAAAAAACACTAATTAGATAAAATAAATTTAAAGAAATTTTTTGAACTCGTGAAAAAACAACATTAAATTTTAATTAGTATGAATGTATTTTAGTTTTATGTTTTTTCTTTAAATATTCTATGCTTTTATATTTCTTTTCATGTACTCGTATTTAAAATGATATAAACTCTTATAAATAAACAACTAAAACAGTGTAAGTCACTCTCCAAGCACAAGAGTTAGTCTCTTTTTTTGGAGAGTTACAGTGATATCATTTACTAGACGTGTAAAAGTAGTTTTGTTTAGAATTTTACAAAAACTATTTTTTTTGAAATTTTTGAATAAAAAAAATAAATAAAAAAAAACAATAGTTTCAGAGTTATTTTTTTAAAGAAATATACCTCTAAATTTTATATAACAAAAATATAATTACTTTTCGACCTGCAGGTTACCCCATTTCAAATTTAGACTAAACTTTGGGGCCACGGTTCTCATATAAAGACTAAGTACTGAACTAACCTTGCCGGTACCGGTATGAAGGTAACAAAAACCTATAGGGGTTTTCGAAAATCCCTATTGTACAAAAGATTTTCGGGAAGCACCAAAATGTTTTCTAATTCCGTTTAAAGTTATTACAATGCATTATTCATTCGAGTGTTTTGCTCAACAAAATTCACTCCAGCTTCTAATACTGTTCGTTCGCAATCCGGAAAATGATTTCCTTAATCGATAGGCATGCAACTCCATTACGCACGATATCGTCCGTCGCGTGCGTCGCGGCGAAAAAAAGACCACACCAAGACACCTTGAGGGCCGCATGCGGCCGCTGGTTGCCGACCGCTGCTCTACGGGTTTGATAGGGAACTATCACATACTACGAATACCGATAAAAATATATGAAATGTATTAAGAATAATTAATTGTATTTTCAAAATCAATATGTATACTGTGGATAAATGTTTTCATACATAAATTTAAAAAATATGTTGCTAGAAAAACGCAAAATGTTTGGCTTTGACAATTGTGACTTAATTTTATGATAACTTTCTAAACAAATTTTAATGGTCAGGAACAAATAAACATGAATCGGTACGTATTAGGGGCGTGACCAATGGAAAGAGTTTTTTGCGGGAATACCAAATTCCAAATTTAAAAATATTTTTATGCTACTCATAATAAACATATTACAACAGGGATAAATAACATTTTAGAGAAGGTAATATAGAAGTTTAGGCATCTACAGGGCTTAAGATCTGTCATTGTCTGGTTTAAGTGGCCACATTACACACAATCCTGCCCATATTTGCATATATATATTCCTGCAATTCTTTCATCTGTTGATATTTTTGAAGTTAGTTAAAAATTTGCCAATTTTTTTTTACTAGACAGTATATCCTAGACTTTTATTGATTTAAAAATGTTAAAAACAAACCTAATATTTCCCTATTAGGACGTCATCCAAAATATAATATTCTGTGTCTTTTTATAGGATAACTATACTTTTACCGCTACAGTCTTTTAAAATGATTTTTACCATCCATTTACTCTTAATAATTTTTAAACAATTTGTTTTATCATTTCCCGTATTTATTTATATTCTACCGTATTTCGTTATATTTTTGTCGGCCGCGTGGTGTAATGGTCAGTGCATTTGCCTACCATGCAAGAGGGCTTGGGTTCGGTTCCCGACATGGTTGATATGAAATATTATTTAAAAGGGTGTTTTTACACTAGAATATTTCATAGTACCAGGACTGGCACCTGAAGCGTAAGTCTGATCGTCTTACCTTAATGTAACAAAAATGATAAGGATACGCTCCGATTGGTGTACCAATGCAGTGCCCTATGCACCATTAGGTGCGGAAAAGGAATGATGATGATGATGATGTTATATTTGACCTTCTTTTTAAATGCATTTTCTCTTGTTTTTATTCTTCACCACTTGTAAAATCCAAGATTTAAAAAAAATAAATTCATAACATAAATATTTTTTAATAGTTTGTTTCTAGCCGCGCCTTGTGCCTCGATTATATAAGCAAAGTTGACTACTCATTATTTTAATGCGGTCAAATGAATGTTTACTATTGAAAGTGTTATGAGTGGTTACTGGTATAAGGTATACGTACCAGTAACACGATTGTTTATTACATAACACCCAACACAAACCAGTACTGATACACTTCACCAGTCATGATAAATTCGTATTTTACTCAAACAATAATTGGGTGCTATACTGAATTGCATTCTCAGACACGATGAATGACTTGAGTGAATTATTTAAAATTTTACTCAAACAACCATAAATGATGTTGAAAAATGAAATATTTCTGATTTCGACAGAATTTTGTATTGATTTATTAATTTAAGGTTTAATTATTTTTTATTATTTTTTAATCAAAGAAGTATTTTTTTTTTAAAACCCGAGACAAACCTGGCCACCAGATGACAAATCGTAAATTGTAAAGGTAGCAATATTAAACCAAAATGGTATTTTATTTCTATCATTAACAGAATATAGTCTAGATCTTGTCTTGATGTCCCTTATGTTTGTCAATGCTTGTTTTCATTTTTAAAAAATGTTTTTAACTATTCTTTTATTGTATTATTAAAACCCTATAAATCGTATAAATGGACAATGTCCGTTAATAAATAAATGAAATCCGTTTTATCCGTTGGGTGGAGCTCACAATACATAACAAACATTGAAAGGATTGAAAATGTTCAACGAAAATTTTTAAAATACCTAGATTATAAAAACAATAAAATGCTTTGCACTTACAGCTAATCTGCTAAACAAAATGGATTTTTTACCCTTGAAAATAGACGCAATATATCTGAATTATGCTTTTTATATAATTTATTAAATAATAAAGAAAACTCTTTTAATCTACTCTCCAAAATTAATCTTAATGTCCCCTTTTGCGTGACAAGAAATAAGTATTTACTCCATCTGCCAGTCTGTAGCACTAACTATGCACAACACTCTTTCCTCTATCGTTCTTGTTCAAATTATTATGCTTTTTTTTCATAACCCTTAATTTTTTCAAAAATAAATTAAGTCTTATTCTTTCTGGCTGTATACGCTTTCACTTGCTATTTAATGATGCTCATACTTACACACACCAGAACACCTACTTCAACGCAAATACACACAATCGCACCTCTACACTTACTCTCATACAAATATACACAAACACACCCTTTTGATGTACCTACCACAATTAAAAATGTATGATTTTTATTTTAAAACTTCGCTGGTTTGTCTTTTAACCGTATCTTTTTAATGTTATTACAGCTTTGTCAACTGTTTGTTTCTGTAAAATAAATAAAAAATAAATCGTTATTTTATCATTTTCATAATGAAATTAAGTTTATTAATGAAATCAATAACATAATAAACATAAACTATGAAAATCAATTTTAAAACGATTTTTTTTCGTTGCGATCATGTACTAAATATTTTTTAAAATGTAATTTCATAGAAAAAACATTGTTACTAAACACAGAAAAAAGTCAGAACTGGACTTTTTTTAGCCTAATTCACTCGCGAGAATTTTCGACAGAAACAATAACCATTAGACTCCGCCAAAAAGATGTTATTGCTTCTTTTGTTATAGAATAATACACAAGAGAGTTGTTAAAAAATATTGCAAGTGCAAAAAAATCATTTTCAGTGTTGAAAACAATAATAAAAAAAAAAGAAGTACGCAGGGACGCTAGAGGTCAAAACAGATACATATGATATTATTTTAATTATGTCCTTTACATTTATACCCCTCTGTCTACCCCTTTCTAACAATGGAGCAGGATGGCCGTCTAAAAAAATATGATTTATTACAAGAATCGATGAATAGAACATGAAAATTAGGATGGATATAGTTTCATATGATTCTTTAGTATGGCTTTTAATACTTTTCCACTTTCAAAACGTTTTATTTCTTTTTAAATTTAAAAATAAACCGAATTTCTAGGTTAAATATAGTTTTTTTTAAATATTAATAAATACAATGCCAAAAAAATAAGAAAAAAAGCGTACCTTTGAAAAGCCACTCCGTATCATTTCGGAAGATTATTTAGTATTGAAACCTACCTTCCGAATTGATCTTGTGGTCAGTTTATCTGGAAAGCTAGGCCCTTATAATTGAACACAATAGTGGTATTTTGCTGGCGTTACTGTGTGGCCACAGTGGCGAGCGTTTTGCGGCGCGACCCAGGTGCCTGCGCGCGACTCAAGGTTTTGACCGCGTGGTTTTCGGGGAAGTCAAACCAGTTTGATCTTGGCAACACCACCACTCCCGGATCCAAACACTCTAAGATAATAATAAGCGGCCTACGTGGAGTAGTGGTCAACATGCTTGTCTCATAAACGGAAGGTTTCGGGTTCGATTCCCGGCGAGAACACAAAAATTCAATGTGATTTCTCTCCCTGGGTGTTCTGTGCTGTAATTCACCACTGTAATTGGGCCTCCTGGTCTGATGTGGTGCAAAAATTTTTTTAAAAATTAAAGCTTATGTGAAAGCAGAAAAACCCACTTAAATGAAATATAAACCTTGTACTTTATAATATGCAAGGTAAATAATTAATGTTACTCCCAACTAAATAACGTAAAAAGTTTTTTTTTTTCTAACTGGTTTGACTTTCCTGCAAACCTAGTGGTAAATCGCGCGCGGGCAAGAGCGCCGAGGTTCGAACCCCACTCTACCCCAACTTGATTTCCATTTTCTAATGGTGAGTTTTTTACAACTCGTTGAACATGGCCCCAAAAATTAAATATTTAGGTAAATTATAAGAACAAAGTTTGAGTATGTCCAAATGCTTGTAGACTGGCTGGATTTCCTCCCTAGGGAGTTATTCATATTTAAATTTGTTTCAACAGAGAGGGGAAAACATTATTGGTAAGGAAATATAGACGTCTAGGCATTTACAGGGCTTATGACCTGTCCTTGGCTGGTTTAAGTGGCCACTTTACACACTGTGTAACATTCACCATTCTGGCCATGTTTATCCACATTTTCTCAACTCTTCTATATGTTGACTTCAATGAAGTAAAGGAGCTGAAACCTTTATTATGTGGGTGAGATTCATCCGGCTGAACCAAATCACCTACTAGGCAACGCCTGAAAACAATTTTTCAATTTTTATACTTCTTTTTTTTACCAGGTAGTTAATTTAACAATGTTTGAGTATGTCCAAATGCTTGCAGACTGGCTGGATTTCCTCCCTAGGGAGTTATTCATATTTAAATTTGTTTCAACAGAGAGGGGAAAACATTTTTGAGAAGGGAATATAGAATATGGTGAATGTTACACAGTGTGTAAAGTGGCCACTTTAACCAGCCAATGACAAGTCATAAGCCCTGTAAATGCCTAGATGTCCATATTCCATTCTTAATAATGTTTTCCCCTCTCTGTTGAAATAAATTTAAATTATAAGAACGCTAAAATTTCTTTAAACAAAAAAAAAACGGCACTTCAGTGGCAAGTGCAAGAAGCAGTTCAGGGTACTATATTTAATATGAAGATATCAAACTAAAAAAAAATATTGTATATCATGGACTGCCATGGTGTACTTGTTAGAACATTTGTGCAACCATTTGCATACAAAGTTTCATTTGACGTTAAAACAAAAATTTGACGATCAATCGCTAAAAAACGATTCATCATGACTTTTCGTCGTTTTCAAACTCGATGGCTACTCTTAGGTAAAAATCCTGAAAAGAAAATCGAGTGGAGGAATGTCAGCCATTTGCCAATCGTGCTTGAGGTCTCAGGTTCAATTCCTAAGAATGTTTCACTGTTCCTGGACCAGCACATGAAACATAATCTGATCATCACACCTTCATGTAACAGATGATCGAAATATGTTGCATATTTGCACGAATGCTGTGCCCTATGCCAGGGACGAATCGTCCAAGTAATCGATTATGCGCAACTTACCATATAAGACTTTCGATAATAATCTTTAATAGTGCAAATCACCACCGCTGTTTATATCTTCCTACAAAAATAAACAATGAAGTGCGCCCAGCGCCCAGCCCGTACTCACCAAACGATTAAACTAGCCGATTACTTCAGCTTATTCTTGCAAACAAAAAAGTACACTATATTTTACATCTTTAATCCAGTCAGGTTTTTAGTACTTAAAGAAGCTTGCAGATTACAAATATTATTTGAACATTCTATATTTGGAAACTAGTATTTCAAACATTTTTTTTCGAAGGATATTTTTCTTTTTATATATATATATATGTTTGGACAATTTCCATAGTGCCATTTTTGTGAAAATCACCTCAAGGGCGCTGTACAATAAATAAATATCCCAGCACGTCTTGCAGGTACAGAGCGCATGGATGGTTGGGATTCAAGTTCCTAGTCTCCAAATATGATATATAACAATTATGATATATAGGAGCTAGATAACAGCACGTCTTGCAGCTACAGAGCGCATGGACAGTAAGAAATCTAGGCCCAATTGACATTTTTTTTATTTTATTTAACAGTGAAGTTTAAAGTTTAAGTGATATTTTAAAAACGAAATAAAAAGCAAATTTATAATAACAGAAGTAGGATAACAACAAGTCTTGCAGCTACTGAGCACATGGACGGTTGAAATTCTAGACAAATAAATTTACAAAATATGATAAATTTAATATGATAGCTAACATCACAAAAAGTCTTGTAGCTTCAAAACGCATTGAATGTCATTGTGGTATTTGTTACTAATTTTTTTTAAAAATAGTGTTGAATAAAGCTACGTTTATCGCGTGGTTAATAGTAAATGTTGTTTGAGTTGATTTTCACAGAATCACAGAAAAAATTGTAATTTATTTATTATCATATACATATTATGTACTTATATGAAGGTTCAAATTAATGAACATTTTTTGTAGATTACCCATAAAATAAATCACTGTTCGTTACTGCTCTATGCACCACAAGATGCGGAAAAGGAAATGATGATGATAAATTACATAAATTTAACTATCATGTGACGTAGAATAGTCATATACGTAAGCGATTCGTGACACGGAAAATTCACCATATTGAGTATAGAAGTTTATTGCACTGAGACGTATTTTTCCGCATTCACTCTCATCTCATAAGCCCATCTGCATTACGCAACTCTTCGACCACTATTTTCAACCATTTCTGACCATTCTCCTTTGCAGGAACTTCTAACACATATTTTTTTTAATGACTTAAATCAACCTTGTCGTAAACCGAACTCGGTATGTGTGATAGCTTAACACGCAGCCACTAAACCACGTAGCAGATTAACCAGCCATACACCATCATTTAACAGTAGGTTACATAATATTTGATGTTTTAATGTCTGAAAATTCCTTCGTTTTTCAAACAAATTTTGACTTTACGCGAGTTTTTTTATGGGGAACACTGAATTTTATTGTATAAGAGGAATATATTTTTAGAATGATTGATGATTAAAACATTCGGAATGTTTAAATATACTTAATAGTCAGTTTCATGGCTTAAATATTAATTACAAGTTCTATGACAACATTCCAAATGTTCGTAAAAAAATTATAGAAAAGATGCTGAAATTATCCTGCAAAATTGAGATTTTTACAAGCTTTTTGAAAATATCTATATTATATCGTACTTTTAGGGCGAAAACGGCTTAGCTAAAAAAAAACTAAAAAGGGTGAAATCATAAAACGACTTCAATGAACATTATCAATTTTTCTGCATTTGAAAAAACTCAACATTCGAGTTGGAATAATGGGACAAGACCGTTACGTTACATCGGTCTCTTTATTACTCAGAGAATTTAGATCAGTCAGAACAGAAGCGACGCAATTAGTGTTGTGTTTACACTTCTGTATGAAAGATGCAACGTAGACGTGTATATAGTAACCTAGACGTGTATATAGTGACTAAAAGACGGTTGAGTTGATTTTATTCCAAGACAAATAGCAACTTTACGTTATTAAAAAAAACATCAAAACGACCAATTAAGCTTTGTGATGGTTTCGTTCCGACTTACTAATAATCTAAGTGACTTTTTAAAGTTAATGTCATTTTATTATTTAAATTATCGATAATCGAAGTTACTTATCTACGTTTATGTCATTTCGCAAATAAATAAAAACATGTGTTTGGAGACCTGATCTGACCTTATAAAAAATTTGTCATTTGCTTTACAATAATTATACGAAGGTGTCACAATTTACATTCTTCTTTTTCGATTTCCCAAAAAGTAGATTTTTTTATTGTTGTCTTTGAAAAACATCGGTTAAGTTGAATTTTGTCTAAAAACACAGAGGTTTCCAAACATACGATGAACCGGAATAAAAAGAATACTATACACAGAAATCTGGGTTTTGTTCTCCAAATTTGTAAAGTTTAAAGATATCATATGTATTCAAATGGACTAATTTACATAAGTACGTCTGTAGCCCACTCGAGTACGGCTCATGTATTTGATCTCCACAATACATTAAATTCAAAGAAAGATTTGAAAAAATCCAATGTACATTTCTTCGGGATCTGAACTGGAGGTGTAAATTCACTGACCGTAACTATACATCTTCTTGTAATCTATATAAATGTGAAAGAATCGCCGAGATGTGTATCGCAAAAATTCCAAAATGGCTTGATAAATTTACGTGCGGTTTTTTGCAAAAAAAATTAATGCCCGTTTTCAAGGTTTAGAAACAATAACATCTTCAATATGTTCAGTAGAAAAAAAGTTACAAGCGTATATGTGTTTTCATTGATTTTCCAGGGTTGCATTCGACTGAAATGCATATTTTGAAAAAAATTAAGGATGTGGTTTTTTTGTATGTTAAAAGTGTTTGAATTTAAAAAACAATTACACTTAATGGATACTGAATTGATTAATTTCCTTACAATTTCTTAATTTCTACATATAAATTTATTATTAATGGATTTTTAGTAATGCCTTGAAAATCTGACTTTTGATACATTTTTAAATAATGGATACTTACACGAAAAACACCACTGTTTGTAAGTATACCAGAGTTTGACAGTTGCAAAAAGAATGTTATATTTTAAAACAATAAATTGATGTTTTGGAATTCAACCATAAACTACGTACCAACTTTAATTCACTATTTAAATAAAAATTATTTTTAGTTTTGGAATTCAATCATACACAAGTATCTAGGTAAGGAATTCAATCATACTTAATAATGAAAAGTCTTTTTCATTTCATCCGGACAGTTTTTGCACGCTTTTACTACGCAATCAGGCATTTTTCTTTTCAGTAGTGATATTTGCATGATTTTGATTTGAGCACGACGAGGCCTCTGAGCTAATCACATGAAGAGATACGAAAAACTAACCCTTATTACGAATAAATAAATTGCTCAAAAAAGGCAATAAATAACGTGTGTCCTTATTGACGAAAACACGTTGGCTAAAGCTTATCGCAGGCAAGCCTTTAGCAATTTTTTGTTTTGGAATTCAATCAAAAACAAGTATCTAGGTACCTACTTATTATTGAAAAGTCTTTTTCCTTTTATACGGACAGTTTTTGCATGCTTTTGCGACACAATATTAGTCATTTTTCTATGATTTTTTTTGGTTCCGAATTAAATGTCAAGGTCACGACAAAACCTGACTAAGAATGACTCAATGTCACAATTTTAGAAGGCTTAGGGTAAACCGTGGTGTCACTTTTCTTCATTAATACGTATTCCCGTATTTTCTCCGTGGATTATGGCACTAAAGTAGTGATTTTTGCACGATTTTGATTTGATAACGACAAAGCCTCTTAGCCAATCACACGAAGAGATACAACGAAAAACTAACCCTTATTACGACTTTAGCTTTAAAAAGTCCAAATTAATTACGTCTCTCCTAATTAACGAAAAAACGTTTGCGGAACCAGCTTATAACAGGCAAGCCAATGTTGGAGAGTATAAATAATTTTTAGTTTTGCAATTCAACCATAAACAAGTACCTGGGTGCCGACTTAAATTCAATATTTGAATAGTAATAGTTTTCAGTTTTGGAATTCAATCATAAACAAGTACCTAATTATCAATGAAAAGTCTCTGTCCTTTAATTCGAATAGTTTTTGCACGCTTTCATGACTCAATCCAGCGTTTTTCTTTTCATCTCAAGACAAATATTAAATTAAATTTAACTGAAATATACAAACAAGAAATACAAGAGTGTCAAATTATTTAGCTTGCGAACAACTTAGGACTAAAAAAAAGAAACAGTTTTGTATATACAGCTATAAAGTTTGACAATTCACTTTTTAATGACTTAAAAAATATGCAAAACATATACGTACTTAAAAAAAACCTGAATAAAACAGCTCTTACAGCCCGTGTTAGTGATATGTGATATTATTTTGTTGACTTTTTAATAAAAGTATTTTGTCATAATAAATTATATCCCCTCGTACCAGAACTTTTGCTGATTGGGAATATTTTATACAAATAAAATATGTAATATCATGAAATATGTAAAGTTAAAATATGTATTTTGTCATATTTGTAATTTATTTTGGTTTTGAATGAAGTGTCAAGCTCACATCAAAACACGGCTGGTGATTAGAGAATATCTAAATTTGCGTTAAGTATGAGTGTCATAATTTTAGATGGCTCAGGGTAAAACGCGGTCTGACTTTTCTTCATTAACACGCATTCACGTATTTTCTCTATATATTGTGGCACTAGATTTTTGCAGGATTTTGATTTGGGCACAATGAAGTCTCTTAGCCAATCACATGTGGAGATAAATCGAAAAACAAACACTTATTACGAATATATAAATAGTTAAAAAAAGACCAAAATAAAAAACGTGTGTAATTACTTACGAAAAAAATGTTTTTTCATCCAGCTAATAGCATGCAAGCCAACGTTTAGGACAACGTCTGTCGGGTCCTCTAGTTTTATATAAAACATGTAATTTACTGAGTCTGGGTGGTCGTTGTCTAATACTGGATACGGTAGTTCTTCACGATATACTGACTGGACGTCTAGATAGACCAACCCTGGTCTCAAAATTAGTCTTTAATACTTCTGGCTACCGCAATTGTCACATATGTAACTGTCTATTCCACGTAGAATCCGTTCGTACAAACTTTTCCCCGAACTCTCCACTTGTGCGCTTTGCTAGACCCCTTTCTTGTTTAAATGCGAGCTCTAAAATTAATTCTTAATTTCAGTCCTTTAGGTCTTTGTTGATATTACACATTGTTTATGTTTGTTTACGTAATCTACTCTATTTAACAATAATTCTTACAATGCCTTAATTTTATTTTTTAATGTTTACAAATACTACCATATGCACTCTAATTTTTCATGACAAAATTAATACTTATTCACATATACACACATCCTCACTTTCACACCCTTACACACCCTCTTATACACACCCTCAGACCCTCACCCAGACACCTTCTCTCTCTAATACACAAATTCTTATTCTATACCTGCTTGTTTATTTATTTATTGTTTTATTCAGAAAACATAGTCATTTATTAAAAGTATTAAAAAAAACTATTTTCTAACATAAAAAGACCAATTTAGTTTTCATAAATTATGCAAAAGATGCATTAAATGTGATAAAAAAAATAAAAAAGATACTCAAGTGAGAAAAAATTAATTGTTAATATTTGCGTTTTACATGGAGGTTATTATTAGTAATAAATACAAATACCGAATGCACACCCGAGCCATCCATGCACACACACATGAACGCACATATAAAACATACACAAACATATACATTACAGGCGATAGATAAACATAGCATAAACCACCCAAGATGTACATTCAGGCCTCCGTGGTGTAGTGGTCAAGACGCTTGACTCACGTATGGAAGGTTCCGGGTTCGATTCCCGGTGAGAACACAAAAATTAAAATAAGATTTTTCTCAAGCCTGGTTGTTCTGTAGTGTAATTCACCACTGTAATTGGGCCTCCTGGCCTGTTGTGGTGCAAAAAAAAATGAAATGAAAAAAAAAATTCAACAAACATCCCAAATAATCAACTACATGAAGAAATCTAGTTTATGTATGATGTATTTGTGCGAGTATCTATATATGGTTTCATTTTAGGTTTTTTAAAATAAGAAATAAAATAAAATAAAATAAAAAAATATATAAACCATAAAGAACCGAATATTTCTCAAAACCGATTTCTGAAAACAACGGCAAAGCGACCAATTAATTACCTTTATCGCAGTCAAACTAGTCTCATAGTATATAAAATAGAATTACGTAATATTTACAGGCAAATATGTTTTAGACGTTGAAATAAAAAAGCCTCGTAGCTGATAAACGATAAAAATATCTATTTTGCTCACTGAGGTATAATAAAATATATATAATGTTTCATAGAACGATAATAATAATAATTATTATGGATAACTTATATAGTGCCATTTTCGTAATATAATACCTCAAGGGCGCTTTACAAAGTGATTATATAAAGATATAAATTTAATTTTAACTTTTTAATTTAAGAAAAGTAATGTACTTTGTCACCACATGCTGAGAATTTATTCAAATGATTTAGAGAACAAGTGGGTTTTAAGTTTCTTCCGAAACATCACTTCACTCTCACAGTTTCGGACTTCTGCTGGGAGAGCATTCCATGCCGTAGGGCCTGCGACTGCAAATAGACGTTCGCCGAATTGAGTCCGCTGTTTGCGTAGAGGTATAATAAATTTTCCTTTCGACGTAGATGTAGCTGATATAAGCGTAAGACGTCTGTCAGCTAGTTCATCTGGAATGCATAGTTCCCTTAGATATTCCGGAGCATAGTTGTGCAGTGACTTATACATAAGCCAACAGAGTTTGTATTCCACCCTCTGTGGAAAACGTAGCCAGTGCAATTCCCGAAGTAGTGGAGTGATATGACTGAACTTAGAGATTCCAAAAAAACGATAGGTTTAATTTATGTTCTAAAAATGAGCATTGTCGTGTGAGCATTGCTGTGCAAAACTCGTAATACAGTAAAAAAAAAACTGTCAAATGTCGCGGCTTTTTACATTGCTGCACGTTTACGGACTACAAGTTAGAAGTTAGGTTCCGGAACTTAGGTTAAATAGAACACAAGTCGAGTGCTTAGTACTGCATTTACTGTATACATCATATATCAATAATTTGCCTACGTTTACCAATACTTCTAGATCCGGGCGGATGAAGAAAAATGTTCTGAGTTTAAAACAGGATCAGGGGCTGGACTCATTCGTCATTAGAATCGTATGTGACTTCCGTAATTCGACGAGTGATAGCATTCTTGAACCACCCATAAGAATGCAGTCGATTGAAAACCAATCGACTTTATCTCGAGTGCCCCAAAGCACTCGACATTGACAATCGAATGCGACATCGTAACTTCTAAAATGTCCTTCATCTCTGTTGTAATATGTTAATGATAGCAGTTCCCCAGGGAGTTGAATCCAGTCTTTGTCGACAGAAATACCTGGTCCATGAAGTAGTATAGAAATTGAAAAATAAGATTGTCAGGCGTTGTCTAGTATGTAGGTGAAATAATTCAATTAGATGAATCTCACCCGCAGTAAATGAGGTTCTTTAACTTTACAAACATCAACAGATGAAAGAATTGAAGGAATACAAATGTTCAAAATTGGGCAGAATGGTGAAAGTTACACACAGGTTGAAGGTGTGTAAAGTGGCCAATTAAACCAGCTAATGAAAAGTTATAAACCCTGTAGATGCCTAGACCTCTATTTTTCCTCCACTGAAATGTTCTTCACCTCTGTTGTAATATGTTAATTAGTAGGTATGTTAAAAAAAATATATGAGTAATTATGCACGGATGGCTCCGGGTTCGATTGAATTAAATCTGTTTTTATTCGCAACTGATTGTTCTGTGCCAATGACCAAAATATTTGAGGCGTTTGTTGTGCAAAATAAATTATCTCTGTAATTTATTTTGCTCAAATAAGTCTCTGTTGAAAATGAAACATTTTTAAAAATGGCCCTTACGAGGTGCTGGCGTTTGGTTTTTTTTATATAAAATTATGTTACAAGTATAACAGAACCAGTTTGTTATAAAGTAGTATTTATTAGCAGTTCCTTTACAAAAACTCTAGGAACTAGTTGTTTGAAATCTATACTGACTTTAGACTGATTTAAAGAACAACTTGTTAATACATGCGTAAATTTGTCAAAAAATTAAAATAGTTATGTGCTTTTTTTGAATATTATGGATGCATGGTATATTGTAATTCATTATTTATTTTAAAGTTTATGTTTAAAGCTCTAATTTTATGGTTGGTCATTATAATAAAATAAATAAAACAACTTAGTTTTTAACCGCTAATATTTTATTTTTTTTCCACCGGCCGGTTTCAAAGCAAACAGGCTTCTAAATAAATAAAAAATAAAAAAATTATCGGTTCAAAACAAAGTTGTTTTATTTATTTTATTTTATTATTCATTATTTATTTATATATTTAATTTTTCATAAACGACATGAATTGCCTTAAATATATATATGTTTAAGGTATTCTCCATCCCTGTTGTAATTTGTTAATCTTAATGAATCCCGAGGGAGTGAAATCCAGTCTTTTGTCTACGAACTTTTGGACAAACTCAAATATTGTAATGAAACCAACTGGTCCAAGAAGAAGTTTAAAAATTGAAAAATTGTTTTCAGGCGTTGCCTAGTATGGGAAATAATTCAGTCAGATGAATCTTTTCACAACAATAAAGGTTTCAGCTCCTTAACTTCACTAAAATCAACAAATGGAAGAATTGAACAAATATGGATGTTCAAACATAGGCAAAATGGTGAATGTTACACAGTGTGTAAAGTGGCCACTTAAACCAGCCAATGACAGGTCATAAGCCTTGTAAATGCCTAGACTTCGATATTCCCTTATTTAAGGTATTCTCCGTCCCTGATGTAATTTGTTAATATATATTGAACCTTAATATATTAAAAAATACATATGTACATGTGGTTACGCGTGAATGTTTACTGCCATTTATATGTTTTGGTTGTCGGCTTTTCCTTGAGAAGTAGGAACCTGAGCAGCCTGGCAGTACCTACCGCATTGCAACAGTTCACAAATTCCATTTTCAAATAAAACTGACAGATGTATTTTTTCTTAAAACAAAATTATGCTTCTGTGATCCGCACTATAAACTAACAACAAAAAATAATATTCGTACCGCTATCTTGCTATAGGAAGTTACCGCTTAAATGTTAGAATTAATATCATCACCGCAACCAATATCTAATCCTGATACACCAAACAGAATAAGAAAGAACTTGACATCCGCATCATTCCCGAATTAATATCTGGCGGAGCAAGGGGGAACACTTCAACACAGGTGAGTCGATTTCAATTACATATTAAGTGGCAGAAAACGTTCTTAGTAACGTGTGTGTTGGCTGACCTTGTTGGACCATCTTGGATATGTTCATGCGCTCTCTAAGCTATCGAGGAATTTAACTTTTGCGCCTTTCTCTAGCGTCACCAACATGTATCATTATGATTACTTATTTTTATTTTTATTATTATAAACATATTTAAATACAGACATTACCCCAACAGTACGACACATGCAAATCATACGATGACTAGATTCTCAACACAAATACAACTTAAACAAATACAAACTAATACCACTTTCAGACTAAGGGATTTTGAGTATTATGCAATTAAAATATATAACCTACTAGCACTGTCTATTAAAACAGGTAGAAATGAGAAAACGTTCGAACAAGCTATAAAAAAATGAATAGTGAAGCTGGATAGAAGTAAAATAAATAGTCTCATTCGCTCAAACCAATATTGAATCAACTGCTCCACAAATTTATGGCTTATGTTATGTTTTTGGTCTTTTATTGTGCGTTTTATAATTTCAATAATATATTATTTCGTTTTATTATTTCCTGTTCGTTCCTTAATTGGAGCACATGGTGTCCACAAAGATCCTCCCAAGTCAGGTTCGCTTTCCGTAGTTCTGACACGAACTGCCGACGAACAGTCAGCAGTGGACGTCCAGGACGTCGAGAACCCGATGCCTTGTAAACTTGGCAAGCGCTGTTAAGCCTCTCAGGAGGCATCCGCAGCACATTGCCAAGCCAACCGCATTGCCTTCGCTTGATGACAGTTGTCACCGGAGTTTGCTACGTCCATTTCTTATTACTTCATTCCTCACAAAATTAAGATTTTCTGTGACACCTATCCTCAAAACTCAGAATTTTGCTGCTTTGGGCTCTAGTGAGGTGTCACGATTCGCATCCGATGAGAAGAATATGTACAGACGTTATATAGGTGGCATTTGGTTTTCACTAAGTAAATATCTGATTTCCAGACAGCCTTCATACTATTGAGTGTGGCGCCTGCTTTTTCTTGCCGTTCTACCAGTTCTTTTGAAAGTTGCCATTTTCCGTAACAATTAATTTTTTAATTTTTTTTATAATATTTTCCCTGTCGCTGTTATCAATATGTATATTTTGTGGGTGATACCGTGTAAGTTGACAAACAATAACATTTAATAATAATTATATTTAAACGACATGTGAAATATGTAAAAAAAAATTGAACACTATACATTCCAGCTCAGAACATGTTTCCCTAGTGAGGATAATCTTTCAATTTCCTTTGTATATAAAGTATATTATATGGTTAATAAAAAATTATCATAATTCCCGTCCTCGGCACGGGAAACCCCAGTGAGGTCACATTATTTTTATGATTAATTATTGTTTGTAAGCAAAAAATATGAATAAATAAATAAATAAAAAAGATGACGAGTTCCGGCACTACACTCTACAAAAATGACGCGTAACGTGCTTGCTGCCGATTGCGACACAGTTCAAATTACTAGTAAATTAACACATATTTTTTTCTACAAAACACACAGTTTACCCAGAAGATGATTCATGCGATGGTGGCTGAAACGTCGGAATAGATCCAACTTACACGGGATCACTTAAAAAATATACATATTAGTCTTTTTAAGATTTATGGCAGTTGATTGTGTTTGAAAGCTTTAAACTATCTGTTGCAAGAATTAAATATTCATTTCATTAAACATTTTTGCAGAATGGTTTACACGATGTGTAGACATGTATAATAAAAGATGTCCATTTAACTGTTTCAAAAAGGTTTTCCATCTCGGTTGAAATATCCTTACAATATTTTGAGTTTGTCCAAATTTTTGTAGACAAGGACTGGATTCAACTCCCTGGGGAGCTGTTTATATTAACATTTTACAATAGAGATGAAGAACATTCAAGAGAAGGTAATATAGAAGTCTTGGCATCTACAGGGCTTATGACCTGTCAATGGCTGGTTTAAGTGGCCACTTTACACACTGTGTAACATTCAATTTAAACCAGCCATTGATAGGTCATAAGCCCTGTAGATGCCTTTTTTTTTTTTTACATATTTAAAAAAGAAAAGAAGCATTGACAAACATAAGGGACATCGAGACAAGATCTAGACTATTTATTTTGTGATCGTTTAAATCGTTTTAAACTTAAACCAAAAAAGTCCAGATCTTGTCTTGAGTTAACAATACGATGAAAGAATTGAAGGAATATAGATGTTCAAATATGGTCAAAATGGTGAATGTTACACAGTGTGTGAAGTGGCCACTTAAACCAGCCAATGGCAGCTCATAAGCCCTGTAGATGCCTAGACTTCTATATTACCTTCTCTTGAATGTTCTTCATCTCTGTTGTTAAATGGAAATATCTTAAACTTAATAATAATTCAAGTCGCGCCGAAACCGTACACGCTTTTTACTCTGATTTATTTGTAAGTTTGCTATGCATACATTCCTTCGTACTTCTGGTCACCGCGCGAGTGGCGAATTACTAAAGAAATCCATTCACTCAGTCCGCAGTTGTCATTCTTCAAGCAAGCACAGGCTCACTCTGCTGCTAAAATATATCTGAATTAATTATCAAATTCAGTCAATTAATTCATTAAAATGCGTGGTTTGTCTTTGTTCTGCGTCGTAACATTCGCCGTCTTGGCTTACGGTAAGTGCCATAGTTTTTCCTTTTTTTTACTTAACCCGTGTTCGATTGGCGCTCCGTTGTTCAAACATATGGTACGTGCATAATGTTTAAAACGTAATTTAAACATAGTTTTACTAATTTTGTAGTAATTTAAGCATTTTTATTACACCCGGTTACTTTAACAAAACAGTGAAATAAATATAACAACCAGTACTATCATAATCATCAGTACTATCAAATTGTAATAATATTTTAGAAGCACGGATAAGATTCAGATTCACTTAAAAGTGTATTGTAGTTTACCAGAAAAGAAAGGCAATGAGTTGTCTTTTTGATTTAAAAAATAAATCGACTTGTTTTACACCGAATAGATAAAACTAATAAATATTATGTTACGTCATTATTATAATTCTGTACCTAAAAGAATGACAATAAACTAAATATTCTGGAAACAAGATTTTGTGATTGTGCAATTTTTGAAAACATTAAAAATTTACAAATATTATAAACTATAAATGTTAAATACTTATTATTTTTATAAAAATAGTAAATATATACCTAGCATATCTAGGACTACTGACGTTTTTTGCGTTAAAAAAAGTGGACTGAAGATTTTTATTTCAACCTAAAAATGCATTTTTATGACAAAAGTGGACTTTGGTGTTTTGTTTGCATATAAAATAGCTTGTTGCGATAATTTCTGCATTTAATACTTTAAAAAGATGAAAAGTGGACTGCCGAGTTTTATATCCTCTGAGGCCCTATAAAGGGCCCATATAAAACCAACAAACGCAATTAAAGTGAAAATAAAATATGAGAAAAAAAAGACCGTTGAAATAAATCCAGCCTTCTGGACCCATTTAAAATTCTCAACTTAATATTTGATGCGCCTGAACTACTGAGCTCAATATAATTCAATATCCCAACTAGAAACCTCAGACAAAACTTACTCTTTCATACCAATAACCATAGAACTAACTATGGTTTTCATTTCCCTATGCCCAGAATTATTAGGTATGCCAACAAACATACCAGTCTTGATTTCTTTGATAACAAGTTGTCTTACTTAAAACGATCTTGAATCAAATTCAATTATAAACACCTCTCTCCCGCTTCCACTCCCACCAAGTCTTCTATATCCCATTGTATCTTTCTAGTTTTCCTTTTAATAATTTTCTATGTATAAATATATCCTTAAAAATGCCAACTGGGCGTATATAAAAATAAATAAATATATGAGAGCTTTTAAACGTATGTCTTATCAAACACACAATTAATCAAAATGAAATTGTTCATTTTTTAATCTAAAACCGGTAAAGATCAATGAGCCAGATTTGTCAATTGTGACAATATTTAATCAGTCGGCCTTGTGGTGGTCAGCGCGTTTGCCTACCATGCGATAGGTCTCGGGTTCGATTCCCGACATGGTTTATGGGAAGTATTTTTTTTTCACACTTGAATATTGCATGGTCCCTGGACTGGTATCTGAAGCGTAAGACGACTGATCATTTTATCTTCATGTAACAAAAAAGTGATGATAGGGAATGATGATGATAATATTTAAACAGCTTCAACATTGACTGTTCTACATTTCAATATTCAGGACCAACCTTCCAATGGTTATGCCTGTTGGCAGGGGTTCCTTTATATTGAACAATATTACTTTGGACATAGGTACTTTTCTCGTCTCTAAGGGAGTTTTTCGATGTATGATTTTCTTACTTTTTTAGCAATTTCTAAAATTATTTTGTGTACCTATCGTAGATGTGATATTTTATAATTTAAAAAAAGGAATATTAGCGCTCTTTTAATTTAAACAACCATTTCAATTTTGGTGGGCATTTTTAACGAGTTGTAAATGACTCACTATTAGAAAATGGAAATCTAGTTGTGGTAGGGTGGGGTTCGAACCTCGGACCTCTGATCCGTGAGCCCGCAACACTACCCGCGGGACCACAACCGAATTTAAAATTAATATACAAAAAAGTTTAAAAATACTGTTATTCTTAGATCAAAGAAATTTTCATCTAATAGGTACTACCTGAACATATTATAATACACAAACAATTCTTATTTTAAAATTTATTTTCATACAATTCCTAAGTTTGGTCCATTGATATATATTTATATATACACTAGATGCGGCACTAGGCACCCGTCTTGCGTGCCATTTAATTTAGGTTCCGTAACTTAAAGCTTAAAATTCACAGTAAACCGGCATAGACAGATAGTCTTTTTTATTATACTAGGTGCTTTGCCCGGCGATTTTGATGCAGCATGTATCGTCATTTCAACCTATCGTTCTATGAAGCATCATCTCTATTTATCAGTAGTTTGGAAATGAGTTTTACGTTTGACAAAGAACAGTTGTATTACGAAACAGTTAGGCAATCGAATCGTTTTAGTGATTTTAAAACTATTTATGAATATACGTCTGAATTGATAAACGTGGAAAACACAGATTTTTTATTTTATAAAAAATACAGGAACAGATTTAATGTCTCAAGACCGTCAAATTTCTTGTCGACGCACTTAAATTAAAATAATTCCTTAATGCATATTTCCTTAGAGTATCAGATGTAAGCATATTTCCATTTTTTTTTAAATTTACAAAACATGAATTATTTTGCTTTTATATTTTCGTTCCGATTTGTTTGAAATAAAATTCGTACAAATGGAAATATTTTTTATAGACAGAACAAAAATGATTAAACTTCTTAGATTTTCACGGCCGTTAAGATGCACAATAAGTTTTTCTGGGTTATTATGCCGTGTGTCGTTCGTACTCTCTACCGACGTTTCGGATCGCGTTACAGCGTCCATCATCAACCTAACATCAACCCTGATGATGGACGCTGTAACGCGATCCGAAACGTCGGTAGAGAGTACGAACGACACACGGCATAATAACCCAGAAAAACTTATTGTGCAGAGCAAAAATGATCATGGTATACTGCAAAAATCACATAAATGTGTGGACTGTGAAACGACACAGATTTCAGATTAAAAGGCTGCAAATAGCAATAACTGCGACACCGTACGAATCCAAAGTACATGGAATTGAGCCCAGGACGTCTTATCGGTACACCACGAGGCGGACTAACATCAACGCCACTTCCTTTTTCAGATTTTCCCGAGAGTCGCTCTGACGGGCGCGGCGCAGTTGGTTAGACAGCTAACTGTGAATCCGGCGTCGCGGGTTTTATTACCACGTTTAAGAACAAAAAAAATCACGAAAGACTTTATTCTCAATGAGGAACTGCAGTCCTACTGGTAACTGGATACAAAAAATGATTTCTTACGCTCTGTGAAAATTATAGCATTAAATTATACGTCAAAGTTTCTTAAACATGTAGGAAAATATATTAAAAAATGATTTAAAAACAAACTTCTTTGAACGACGTCACTAGTTCATATGAATCAACCGATGATAAGAGAGTTGTGAAAGATTTTTGGTTTACTGACAGTGAACGGGTCAATCGGCAAAACTGACCAAGAAGAAGCAGAAGAGAGCTTTAGACGTCACACGTGGAGTTATTTCGGAAACACAAAACTTAAAAAAAATCATAGCACTGATATTACGATACATAAAAATAAAAAATAAAATATTTTTGCCTACATTTAATAGTCTATAAACAAATATATATCTTTTTAATCACTGGACTTCCTCGTTAATCCAGGCGTTGTGGTATATTTTTCATAACTTCCTTCAGTATCCTCTCTTTCCTATCTACTTATAGAGCCTCTTAAACAGAAGCTCAAACTTAACACCTTCAATTTATTTATTCTAAAGTCGAAAACACTCGTATAGGGTAGGGTGGTTCTGGTGCTATTTTACAAACAAACACTTTTTTTTTTCACCCAAATATAAAAGAATAAAGTAACAATTTTTATGTGCATAGATTGTAAAATTTATAAGTGTTTTGTTTTTAAATTTGTGTTTATAATTTTATTACATAAGTTTTTGTATGAATGTGGCTTTAGAAAAAAAAAGACTTTTACATCTAGTGAAACTGCTATAAATATTTATTTCTTTGCAATTTTACTTTTCAAATTAATTTTGTTTACATCCTACTTTATATTAATATATTACAACAGAGATGAAGAACATTTAAGAGAATGTAATATGGAAGTCTAGGTATCTACAGGGCTTATGACCTGTCAATGGCTGGTTTAAGTGGCCACTTTACACACTGTGTAACATTCACCATTCTGCCTATATTTGAGCATCCATATTCCTTCAATTCTTTCATCTGTTGATGTTTGTGAAGTTAAAGAGCTGAAACCTTTATTTATGCGGGTGAGATTCATCTAATTGAATTATTTCACCTACATCCTAGGCAACGCCTGGAAAATATTATTTTTTCAATTTTTATACTTCTTCATGGACCAGGTAATTTATCAACAATATTTTGAGTTTGTCCAAATTTTTGTAGACAAGGACTGGATTCAACTCCCTGGGGAGCTGTTTATATTAATATATTACAACAGTTGAATCCAGTCCTTGTCTACAAAAATTTGGACAAACTCAAAATATTGTCCTGCTTTATACATTAACCACTAATTTTTATTTTAGATTATTTTTTTGTTTCTAAGAAAATTATATGTACTTTTTTTGCTCATAAATTCCGGTTTTCGGCACTGGAACAAACCTAAACCAGAAAGGCTGTTTGATTTTATTCACGATCATTCCCTTTCCGCATCTTATAGTGCATAAGGTACTGCATTAAAACATCAATCGCAGCGTATCGTGATCATTTTTAGTTACATGAAGGTAAAATAATCAGTCCCGGGACTATGGAATATTCTAGTGTGAAAGCACCTTATTTTTTATTTTTTTTATTTAATCATACATTTTTTTTGTACGCCTAGGAGTTACAACAAATTCATTTTGGGACAGAATAATATTTATAAAAAGGTCTGGTAATAATAATAATAAAGGAATAAGTAATAATATGTACTAATAATAGTAATAATATGTATTTTTAAATAAATATTTCATGTCAACCATGTCGGGAATCAAACCCGAAACCTTTTGCATGGTAGGCAAACGCGCTGACCATTACATTTCGAGGCCGAAAAACATATTTTACTACGATAGCAATAATAATAAATGAAAAATATGCATGTACGTTAAAGGAAATTCGTAATTGTAAGTTTGGTCCTTGGAGTTTACAATTTCGTTTTTTTCAGGCTCACCAGTTTAAATATTATAATTATTAGATTCGTGCAATACTGTAATCTGATTTTAAAGGAAGTTCAGTTTCAATATGTATTTTCCCAATTACAAACCGGTTTTGCCAAAACCGGAAATCGACACAATAGCTTAAGGTTACGAATAATTAATCGGACATTCATTTTCATTACTCAATTTTCAATTTTAATATTATCACTTGGTAATGTAATCAATAATTGAAACAATAATAAAATTAAGCATATCTCATTTTTTTTATATGCCTGTAATTGAACGTAGTTCTGTAGAAAGCAACCAGTCATAGAGATTTATAACTGAGATAATAGCGCCTTTATGGAACGAGTGAATAATCAAATCTACACAACAGTTGGAATGTTTTTGACTTTGACAAATGATAAACAATGAATATATATATTTTTTTAATATTACAAACAAGAATCTTATTGTGTATTTTACCAGATTTAATGAGTTTCAAAGTACCGCCAGATTTTTCTAGTGCTATGGGTGTTTTTTGCAAATTGTTTTTGTGATCGACACTATTTTCAAAATGTATTTTTTTTGTGTAAAAGCGGTCTAGGTGTTTTTAGCATAACGTAGAATGGTAGAAAGGTCAATTCTATGTTCCTTATTAAATCGGCATTCACTTCGTAACACTTCATTTTAAATTATTTTGAAAATAAAACTGTGTTATTAGTGTTGCACAGTTTTTATTCTTTTACAAAAACACTACTACAGTTTCGGGAGAGAGTTTTATTCACGATGTCATAGAATTCAAACTGACATAGTTTAAATTCCATGACAGAGTGAACAATATTATGAGTTTTATATCACCCGTCGATGGGAGGAGTGCTCTCCCGAAGCAGTAGTAGTGTTCTTGAAAAATAATAAAAATTTTGTAACACTAATAACAAAGTTTTATTTTCATAATAATTTATAATGAAATGTTACGAAGTGAATGTCAACATAATTAAGAACAAGAAATTGACCTTACTACACCCGGTAACTCCGAAATCTCATATTTTCAAAATTTTGTACTGGATAATGCTTTCTGCATAATTACGTTCAATTGGAAAACAAATCGAGTAGAGAAAAGTTTGCCTTGAAATGTAGAGTTGGCGTGATCGTCTACTATGGATGGAGTCCTGGGTTCGGTTTCAATCAGGGTCAAGATGAAATTTTTTTTATAAGGTTGTTTGGCATGGCAATATTTTAGTGTCCCTAGACTACACGTGATGCGTCATCAGCTGCCTCGTTACCGGTTGCACGAAGAACTTTTTTTAACTTAGCTTTTTTCGATGTTATCGGCCCGTAATTTTCAAGCGAGTACTGGATTATCGGTATAAATATTTCCATACCAATATTATAAATGCTTAAACGTTTATTATTATTATTATTATATAAATATACGGCCTAAGCCAATTACAACAGTTACATGAAGAAACATAAATGCAAGAAACTGAACAAAAAGAACATAAAACGATTTACCAAAGACAAACAAGGGCAAAACAATAATTGCATACAATATATTAAAAAAAACGAAAGGCTTAAAATTTTGAGCTAAATCATGCCAATTCAACGTGAAAAGAAATTAATTGTGTTTCTTTCACGTCACAACATAGCGACCGATTGACTTATTTTTTTGCGTTGGAATGACTGGAAAGCTGACAAGTGATATAAGTTTCATTTTATCCAGGAAACAATATCACTGATTCTAGAAAAGTTTAAGTTGAAAATAAATTAATAATATAACAGAATAACGATACTGCGTCGCTATGTACTAAAAAATCATCGTATTTTGTTTTAAAAAAATGCATAGCGATAATTGAAGGACGGTAATGAAGTAATTTTTTTTTTGTTAATAGAATATCAAACTAAGCCAATTTTTTAACAAATATTTTTATGTATCGTATTATCAGAGCGTTGACTTTTCAAATTCTCGTAATTTTGAAATTACTCCACGTGTGACGTCACAAATTTCCTTCTGTTAGTTTTACTGATAGGTGAATTGGTTTCAAATAAACTGGAAATCTATCACAACGCTTCATCATTGGTTGATTCGGAAAATCCAGTGATATAGTTAAAAGAAGTAGAAAGTTAAGTTAGTAAACAAGATACGTCCACCATGTGTATTGATTGGTGGATTTTTCTACCATTCATAAGGTCCGGGGTTCGATTACTAACAAGGTCTCAATGTCACTGAACTTGATAAATTATTTTTATAAATAACTTAGAAAATTGGATTACCAATTGGGGATTTAATATAAAAGCTTTAACGTAGCGCCTTGAACACCAAAAATTTAAGCATTAAGTACTACTCTAGTTTAAATAGTTAAACTGGTTTTGGTCAATATAGAACAAACATAATAATTCAGCCTGCAAGGCCAACAACTTATAACTTTTTACTGACATTATCTTGAATTATGTGTATTTTTTGAAAGTTAAACGTGTAGTTTTCAAATGTTTCTCTCGTAGATAATTTATTTATTTAATCAAACTAGTAAAAACGTTATTTAATGACTGTTCCGATATTAACGAAAAACTAATGATCAGTAAACATTATACGAGTATATTATATCGATGGTCTAGAAGACAAAATGCTAATTACAGAATGAGGAAGTTCAGTGGTTTTTTTTCAAATTTTTTATTTGTTAATAGACTGTTAAACTAAGTAAAAAAAAATATTTTTTAATTTTTACATATCGTATTATCGGCGCTACGGTTTTTTAAAGTTTTGTATTTCTGAAATAACTCCGCGTGTGACGTCAGAGGTTCATTTCCGCTTATTCTCATTTAGTTCTTCCTATTGGTCCAGAAGCGACAAGCAGACCGGAAATCTTCCATAGCTCTCAAATCATAGGTTGATTCACATGAACCAGTGACGTCATTTAAAGAAGTGCGTTTTTATCAAAATATTTTTTATTATTTGTTCTGTACATTTTCAAGAAACTTTGCAGAACAATTTAATGCTCTAATTTTTACCCCGCGTAAGAAAACATTTTTTGTATCCAATTTCCCGTAGGGCTGAAGTTCCTCATTAGCAATTTTTAAAAAGAGCAGTTTAATGTTGCTTTTTCGTAATTATTTTCATATCACTCATTATAAGTTAGTATTCTAGTGAATGCACATGGTTCAAAATGCTCATTTAATACATTAGGCGTAAAAATTTCCAGATTAATTTTTCGTACTTAGCATTTTGTTTTATAGACCATCGGTATTAATCATCAATATCAGTACACTTTAAACAATGCTTTTTTCAGTTTTTGAGAACTAATTTATTTGCTACATTTTTTTTCAACCTAGATTAAAACAAAATGATTTTTTTCAACCTAGATTAAAACAAAATATTTTGTTTTTTCAACCTAGATTATTATTTTTTTTTTCTTATTTCAACTTGTATTTCTTCGTATTTATTTATGTAATGCTCAGAATATCAACGAATTATGTGACTTTGCTTTTTTACAAAATGGTAGCCTAAGTTTATTTTTATTTCGTGTTTAAGGCACCAAAAGTGACATTTTACTTTAAAAAATATGTAGGATTTAGGTTTTGAGGGTTGGAGCTCCTACCCCAGTTAGAGATTGAGAGAGAAGACACGAGGCTGCTGTTTAATGCGTATTTATAACATGGCGAAACAGCACTTGGTTGTGTAGAGCGAGGGTTGCAGCGATAATGGGTTGAAGAAACTGTATTTGAATTATATGCTGGAACGTTATATGACGTCATCGAGCTGGACTGACTGACAGAACTTGTTGGGCTGACTGACTGGCGTTACGTCCTGTGATCTCTTTATAGGCCACGTTCCTTAGTTGTTCATACCTCCGTGATAGAGACGATGTTAATGTTCTGCAGAACGTTGATCTCCTGTTTCGCAGAATGTAATGAATTGAATTTAATTGAAAATGCTGACTGGCTTCTTAGAGTCATGATTCTATTTCAGGTGAAATTATTTAGCACACGTGGGTGTGTCATCGTAACTCGAGCTCTAACCCCACAAATATACTAAAACTTGATATAATTTACCCAAAAAAGATAAAAATGATATTTAAAATGAAAAATAATAAAACAAAGACGACTATTAAAATAAATTTGAACTATAATATATACCCCATAGATGAATAGATACCCGGAACTAAGCGTCTCGGAAATCACCCTCTAGCCAATAACAGATCAATCGCTCTAAACAAAGAAGAAGAAGACAAAATACACCAAGAGTGTTAAATAATTTAACCTACAAAAATCCTACAACTAACAGAAAAATCAACAGTTTTGTGTAAACGGAGATAAAGTTTGAAAATTCACTTTCAAAAGACATAAAAGATATACAATAATTAACATACTTAAAAAGCACCGTATAAAAACTGTTCTTAAAACCATTAACGGGTGATATAAGATCCCATTTTATCTACTTTAAATAGTGTCATAATCAATTATATCTCTTCACGCTAGCACTTTTGCTGATTGGGAATATTTTGTACCAATAAAATACTATACAATGTGTTATGAAAAGTAATATTAATGTTCACATCTATCAGAACTTTTTTTAATTGACTAGTTTGTGGAAAATTCGTTGAATTATTTTTAATATTTTTTTTTTGAAATATGATGACGTACTGTGGTATTTATTATTTATTTTAGCGTTAATTTAATGTTTGTGGATCTATTATTTTTTAACATGATATTTATAGCCTTATGAAATAGAGCAGTGGGCTTATTTTTTTATTTCCCAGAAGCTCATAATAAAATACTTCAATAATTTATACGGGGCAATGGTTTTTATATTATTTCGATTGATTTTTATATATTTGACTTATTAACTGGGGCATGTTGCTTAAAATTGAAAAAAAAATTCAAAACAATAATAATTGACAATCTTAAATTTATTTAAAACACAATAATGTGAAAAGGGATTTTCGTAATTGGATTTTATAAGTTTTAAAAAAAAAGTTTTTGCAACTGTTTTTGTATATGAGAAGTTTAGTCATTAAAAAAAATCGTAATAAGCTTTCAAACTATGTCAAAAAATAGAATATTTTTATGCATACACGGTTTTTCAGGGCCAGACCGCGAAATTTCAGAGGATCATTCCTCACGGTAAGCTTTAAAAAAAAATCTAATCAAACTTTTCCAAAAAGTCATTTAAAACAAAAAATAATAATTATTATAATCTTAAAATACAGTTCATCTGAAATTTCTTAAAACAGCATCCCCTTTGCAAACTTTTACCACTCCCCTACAGAAAAAATGAGAAAAAAACGTATTTGACTAACGAAATGATACGCATCAGGCGCGGACAAGGGAAGCGGCTGGGTAGGAGAGGGGTAGGGGTTTATAGAAAGGCTGCTTGTCCGAGAAATTAAGGATTTATTACATTTAGAGATTATAAAAAAAAATATATATCTACAATTTGTTTTTGGAAAAAAAAGTATTTGGATTTTTTAAACCTTACATGAGGAATGTCTGGCTATGAAAAACCGTGTATTATCATCGCTTTGATTTTTGAAGTATTGTATTTTTTTTAATAACTCCTCGGTGAGTTGTTTTGATTGGTAGGTTGGCTTCGGAAACCGGAATTATTATTGGTATATCCTAGCGAACCTGTGGCGAAGTTCAGAATAGTTAAATTATATGAATTTTTCATCAATGTTTGATTATGTCCAAATGCTTGCAGACTTGCATCTGTTGAAATAAATTTAAATATGAATTTTTCATAATTTTTCGAGAAAATCGGCCTTCAAATTAAATGCTTTAAATTTGACCGCGTGCAAGAAAACATTTCTAAATATGATTTCCATGAGCAATATGATCAAAAAGAAGAAAAGTAATATCGACAAAATAATCAATGCTGTTGAGAAAAATTCAATTTAAATTTGCTCATCGAAAATCTTATCTACATGATAAAGATTTCAGCCCTCTTAATTCGCAAAAGCCAACAGATGGAATAGTGAGGATGTGGATGTTAAAACACAGAGAGAATGGTTAATGTTACACAGTTTGTAAAGTAGCCACTTAAACCAGCATTTTTGATTTATTGTCGAAAGAACTTAAATTTAACTCACAATGTAACAAGAACAAAATAAGAGAGTGGCTACTCGGTCAAAAGTTTAAATATGAATAGTAGTTTATGTGTAAATATTTTAATTTTGCATATATTTTCTTGTATTTAAAAAAATAACAAAAAAACTTTTAATTTTTCTACATACATGTATATTCTGATTTTTCCGGCTGTTAATTATATCTGTTATTCATTGTTTTTATAATTGTAGATAATGTTATATAAGTTAGTATGAATATAATCTCCACCAAAAAGCTTCAGAAAGTGGCTTGGTGAGATTTTAATTTTAGTAAAAATATGAAAATCTAAATTTGAAAACTGTAAAAATGTATAATTATATTAATGAAACAAAAATAAAAAAACGTCAGGTAATAAACCATATAAATACCTGGTCTTTCAAATTTCTTTCTCAAAAATGTATCTCTCTCTTTTGCAACAAATTAAGATGTAAATAACTCGCTACGGAGGAAATCCAGCTTGCTGCAAACATTTGGATATACCCAAAACATGTTCAATTGTAGTTTAAAGTAGTTCATTTTTATTATCTTTTTCATACATTTTCGCGAAATTTCACCTTACGATTAAATGCTCTAATATTTACGGCGTTGGCGAAAACATTTTTTATATCCAATTTCCCGTATCATTAAATATCCTCATGCTTTATAGAACCAATTCAATTAAAATGTATAGACAATTGAAGATCTGTTAACTACATTGTAATAAGGGTGGACACGAAATTTATTTTAAAAAATGTAAATGCAATTCTTCTATCAAATTAGGTACTTTTTAGGGATTAATAAGTGGCGAATCAATTTACTGTGTGGTCTGTTTTTTTATAAAGTTTTTTTTCACAGGTGAAGCAGGAATAATATTGGAAAATGCACCTGCCTGCCCAGAACAGCACGGAGTCCAGGTAAATTATAAATAAATAATTTTTAGTAAATTTACGTTAGTAACATTATTTAGATTAGAACATTGCCTACCTTACCACTTTCGATCAAAGGGATTTTAAGAATTGTGCAATTTAAATCTACAACCTACTTATACTGTCCATTAAAACAATTAGTAACGAGAAAATGTTCAAAAACGCCATAAACAAATGGATGGCGGAGGTGGGTAGAAGTAAAATGGATTGTCACATTCGTCCAAACCGATATGGAATCACTTTTCCACAAACTTATAGTTAACATATTACAACAGAGATGAGGAAAATTTAAGAGAAGGTAATGTAGAAGTCTAGGCATCTACAGGGCTTATGACCTGTCATTGGCTGGTTTAAGTGGCCACTGTGTAACATTCACCATTCTGCCCATATTTGAACATCTAAATTCCTTCGATTCTTTCATCTGTTGATGTTTGTGAAGTTAAAGAGCTGAAACCTTTATTTATGCTGGTGAGATTCATCTAATTGAATTATTTCACCTGCTTACTAGGCAACGCCTGAAAATGTTATTTTTTCAATTTCCATACTTCTTCATGGACCAGGTGGATTTATCAACAATATTTTGAGTTTGTCCAAATTTTTGTAGACAAGGACTGGATTCAACTCCCCGGGGAGCTGTTTATATTAACATTTTGCAAGAGAGATGAAGAACATTTAAGAGAAGGTAATATAGAAGTCTAGGCATCTACAGGGCTTATGACCTGACATTGGCTGGTTTAAGTGGCCACTTTACACACTGTGTAACATTCACCATTCTGCCCATATTTGAACATCTATATTCCTTCAATTCTTTCATCTGTTGATGTTTGTGAAGTTAAAGAGCTGAACACTTTATTTATGCGGGTGAGATTCATCTAATTGAATAATTTCCCCAGGGAGTTGAATCCAGTCCTTGTCTACAAAAATTTGGACAAACTCAAAAAATGTTTAGTTTACGTATAGTTAATTTTACTTGTTTGTTCATTTATTGTGCGTTTTCTAATATAAATAATATAGGTATACATAAATGAAATATAAACATGAGTACGTAGTATTTTGAACTGTGTTAAAATTTTGTAATTTCTCTCTGTATATTGAGTCTTTTTTGTATATTCTTCACATTATTTTTATTATAGTTAAATTATGGGGAAAAGTTGAATAAATAAATAAAAATACCCAGGGAGATTGCTAGCAATTATACTTGCAATTTGTAAAATTAACGTTTTTAATATTTTTATTAATTACCTAGCGTTAGAATAATTCTTAATTAACTCAACTGCAATATTTTATTTGGATTATTATAGTGATAACTTATTCTAACGGACGCCTATCGTGTAAGTTACCAAAAGGTTCTTGTTGGAATGCACATAATAGGTTGCATGCAAAAAGTAAGTAAAACCACTTATTCTACCCATTTCGACGAAAACATAATATTTTGTACACTCTAAACTATTCAAAACTTAATTTGGCGCTATGCAACTTGCCCTAAGCGGGGTTGTTCAATATTATTTGTTATTTGTTTTTGATATAAATATGAGATAATTATAGCTGTTGGTTATCCAAATAAATAAAATAAAATAAAATAAAAATAAAAAAATAAAAAAGGTTCAAAAAAGAAAATTGATTGAAATTTACCAAAAGTATTTCTTTTTTCATACAAAAAGTGCAATGCAATTTATTTATGATTATTTACAATTATTTATGATCTAAAACTAAATTAATCAATGATGTTAAAGAGATCAAAATATTTTTAAAGACGGCAATGTGAAATGTTAAGCATTTACCGGGTATATGATTGGCTGATTAAAAAAATATGAAATACGTTTTTTACACTTGTACTGCCTAACTAGAATTATTAACCTATTCAAATTCTAAGGCATTTAATTATTTTTTTTCATATATTTAATATTAGAAGAATTTTTTTTATTTGCGTAAATATTTTCTCAGAAAAAATAATTTTTTAACAAGTTTGCTATTTTTGAATACATTATTATTTCAGTATCTTGTTTGTCAATTGAAATTTAAGGAATGTCCCGTTTATATATGAGGGCATTGGAAGCAAAGATAGCAAGCTAAAAAAAAAACGATTCCCGACATGGTTGATATGAAATATTATTTAAAATGGTGTTTTTAGACTAGAATATTTCATAGTTCCTAGACTAGTACCTGAAACGTAAGACTGATCACCTTACCTTCATGTGACAAAAATGATCCAGATACGCTGCGATTAGTGTACCAATGAAGTGCCCTATGCACCATTAGGTGCGGAAAGATAAAAATGATGATGATGATAATTTACATTAAAAAAAAAAAAATTTTGGGAAGTAACATTGTTTGAAAGGTATTTTGCAAAAAAATGTTAACCCATTAAAATAAAAAAAAATAGTATAAAAAAATAATAAATACTTCTTTTTATCATTTTTTTTCCCAATTAATTGATTTTTATGTATTAAACTTAACAGCCAAGCAAAATCATTAATCGTATTTTTGAAAAATGCGCCTGAATTAAACATCAATTATCTCAGTTTGAGGTGTGTGGCTTATCGCATTTTTGCACACCATCCAAATATGCAAAAGAATTCCATGCGACATTTTCAACGTTTATTTACAAATGAAATAAATTAAAAATTATTTCAATGTCACAAAGTTCGTGGTATGAGATGAATTTTAAATATCAAATTGGGATATAATCCCGTGATGTAGCTCAATCACAAAAAAACAATCGACGCGCCTTAAAACATGCTAAGCATTCGAGCGATCACAATGAACATTAACAGTTCATTGGCAAAAAATTGGCGTTGACTAATTATACAATATATAACATTTGCAAAAAAGTAAGGAGTGTTTAATACAAAAATTAAACTACAATTACTATGGCGACTGCTTTTTTTGACATTTGGCTTGCCAACCGCCGGCTATATGCAATAAATACCATGAAAAATAATAAATAAATAAATAAAAATAACAGTTTTTGAATAGTTTTCATATTTACACCGATGAAATTCAAATATGTGATTGCGCAGCATTTTTGGAAGTTTTGATTAATCATTTTCGTGGGAACATATTTCGGACGCTTACGTTTACTCTAGTTATATACCTCAATGTTAACATGTATTTTTATATTTAATGTATTATAATATAAAGTCACTAATTTATGAACAATTATTCGGATATGCGCAACTTTTATCTAAGTTACCTCTGTGACGTTTGCCTCTTATCAAAATTCAAAATTTTACGCTACGAGTGGCATATTAAACTCAAAACTGTCGTTTTTAGGGTTAATGACGATTGCTCGAATGGCGACGGTAAATATGTAATGTTTTACTTGTTCAAATAGCACCAAAGCTAAATTATTTGAGTACATCGGAAGAAAGCTAATATTCAAGTAATACACCGTTTTTTAAAACAGTTTAATAATGAATTACAAAATCTCTTAGAAAAAGAAAGGTCCGATCATTTTTATTCACCAATTTATAATAAAAATCAAGTACCTTGTTTCTGCTTACGGTGAAAATCTGCTAAACTTGAGTTTTAAACACTTCACAATTCATTTCTATCGCTAAATTAGTGGCAACTAATAAAAGTAATCACTGAAAATGTTTGCAAGACTTGAATTACTTTAAAACTATCTTCAAGCGTTTGAAGATCTTCAAATGACTGCTGATTTTATTGTTGTAATTTGAGGTGCTTGTAAATGTGATTTGACGTTAGTAATTTATACTCATTGGTCAAATTATTACCATTGCCAATAATATAGACTATTTGAAACATAGACTATAATATTCTAGTGTTTTTATAAACCACGAAAAAATATATTTCCAGTGTTCAAACACCATTAATAATGAAATCATTTCTGTATATATTTAATCAATTTATAAATATACTAAAACAAATATATTTTTTAGATCCAATATAAAATATAAATACATAGTTTACAAAATAGGTACATTCAATATAATTTTATTTTTATTTATGGATGTAGCCACTCCACTGGCCCACAGGCACGTTCCGGAGTGTCAGTGTATTATTTATTTTATACATAATTGCACATACTTTTACATCAATTGTTGTGTAAAAATTCAAAAGAAATATGAAAAAAGATTCCATACATACCTACATCAATAAATACATAAGAAAGGACTTTTAAGAAACTAAAATTATATCATGATATATAAAACTTATTCCTCAGATATATGTACTCATTTACATGGAAATAATAATACTGATACACTAACACAAGTATTTAGCATAAATATTATTGTATTTTATTTATTTATTTATTCACACAAATACAAATATTACAAAAAAATAATAATAAGGTATATGTTTAGAATAACGTATATAATAATATAATATGTTACAATAAAAGTTTGCCTCATAATGTCATTGAGACACATTTTATATTTATATAATATTTTCCAAATGTTTGAGTTTAATGTTTATCATATTGATGTGCCATATATTTTTTTATATTATTGTTATGTTTCTGATTTTATATAATATTTGTGATGATATAGTATTGTGTCTGCGTCAACTAATTGCTCGTTCAAACTCAACACAGGACTTTTAGTCCCATGAAGTTGGGACCTATGTCTCAAATAATGTGCAATAAGCAGCCTATCAGTTGATAAATAAATAAAAATAAAAATATTTCAACATACATATTAAAACTATTGTATAAATTCTTAAATATGGGTTGTTTTTATGAAGAAAAAAATACCATTATCAAAATTTCAAATAGTGGTTTTGTCTCGATGGATACTTTCGGGTAAAAACCCCGAAAATAGAAATCAAGAAGTGATCAGTCCGCCTTGTGGTTTGTCTCTAGTGCCATAATCCAAGGAGAAAACTCAGGATTACGTTTGCATAAAGAAAAGTAAGACCGCGTGTCTTCATAATTCTTTAATGCATTTTTTTATATATTAGAACCGTGGTACATTTCAATTCTTGTGTGGCTGTGATGTCACAACAGTCTGCGTGCGATACCAGACTTCATATATCTCTCTTATTTTTTAAAATGATAAAGTCGTAATTTTTGTAATCTTCAAATTTGGAAAGTGAAATTTGTATAACTATGCTGGATTTCAATACCAAAAATATTTATCCTTGCAACGCGAAAAATGGATCTAGTATATAAGAGAGAACACAAAGCTATAACTCATAACAAGGAGGACAGAGACGTTGTTCTGTGGCCGGTGTTTTTGTGTGAAACTAATTCAGTTAATTATTGAAAGTGATGGGGTACGCTTGCCTATAAGAAGACCTACTTATTTAAGATTTTTAATTTATTTTACTATAATAGGGCTGAATTATATGTTTATTTTTATAAATTATATAAAAAAAATAATTCAACAGCATGTCCCTCTGTTTTTTTTAATGTCTGAACTTTAGAATATTCCGTCTTTTGCTTGTGGTAACTCGATGTTATATCACCGCGCGCAGAGGAATTATTTACCACAGTATTTTAAAAGTTAATTTAAGAAAACAATAAAGAAATTACATTTCAGATTAAAAGAGTTGTTTTCTCCCTTACAGGCATGGTGGTAATTAAATTTATACCACCTGGAACCTGCCCTTTAGTTTTATTTTGTTAATATTTTTTTATTTCTATCTAACATTTCGTGCATCTACAATATGTGTGCTTCATTTTTTAAATTCCCTGCGATTTTTTTTAACTCGCTTGCTGAGGACATTAGGATTACAGGTTCAGTTATAATAAATTAAAAATAAATCTTTTTTTTTGTACAGGCCTACGCGCATCCTGAAATCTGCGACCAGTTCTTCTTGTGTACAAACGGAACTCTAACTGTGGAGACTTGTGAGAATGGACTACTGTTTGACGGGAAAGGTGCCGTACACAACCATTGCAATTACAACTGGGCAGTTGACTGTGGAATCAGAAAAGCTGACTGTAAGTTTTGCAACAATTTGCACAAGTTTGTTAGTTAGTTTGTTTGGTTCAAGTGGGAAAATACCACAGTTCTGTGTGTGAAATACAACCAGAATAAGTGGTCTTATGAAGTACATATTTCCATCCACAACTACTATTCCTTTTCTAACTTAAATATATTAACTATCTTACAAAATACACTAAAAACCGTTCTTACAGCCCATGTGATGAGTGATAATTTATGTAGGTAGGTACTTTAAATAGTGAATATATATATATTTATTATATAAATGAAAGACGAATGATACTTTAATCCACAAATTTGTAGATTAAAGTATCACTGTCTTTTATTTATATAATAAATTACAATGAAATTCCATTGAGAATTTTTACTAACAAACTTAATTGTTTTAATATATATATTTACTTTATACCGTCATAACAGCACTTTTGCTGTTTGAGAATATTTTGCACCAATAAAATATGTAATGTGATGTAAATAATTTCTTATAAACATAAATAATAAAAAAAGGAGCTGCTTGACTGTAAAATTATATCCCACTATCTATCAAAGATATTTCTGCAGCATCTCTGTTTCAATCACGCCCGAACCAACATCTTCTTTCTTTTTCTTAATCTCTCCTCCCTTTCTTTCCCTTTATTATTTTTTCTAATTGTCTTTTAATAAATTTACGTACACTTATTGCTAGTTCTATCAATGTATCTTTTACTTTCTCGCATGCATTTCGAAACTAAAATTCATACCTTTAATTTAAAGTTGGCTGGAATAAATTTTCGTTTGACAATAAGCCTGCAAATGTAAAAATGTGTATTATATTCGAAAAGTTAAGTAAATAATAAAAATGATTAACGTTGGCATAAGCTCCAATCAACTACAAAGCGGACTAATTTCAGCAGGATTTTAACTTGAGAGTTGCCATCGGGATAAAAATATATAGGATTCTGGTCTTTTTGAACTTTTAGTCTGACAATGTTGCAAGAGCCATGAAACCAATTATAAGTGCATCAAACTTGTGCACAAAACAGTGGATTGTGTCAAGCTGTAATTTTTAAATTACAATGAACTTCTACAGAGAAATTTTACTAATTAAAAGTCTCAATTATTAATCATTTACCCATTTTTATTCAAAATCCTTTATTTTCAAGTGACTGCCCTCGCTTCTCCCGGCTGTGAATACAGCTTTGGCGTGTATCCTGACAGCGAAGAGTGCTCTACAAGTTATGTGAAGTGTGCTCATGGAGTACCGCACCCTGAAGCCTGCGAGCCCGGTCTTGCATATGACCACCGAACCCACGGATGCAACTGGCCTGATCTTCTTCAGCCGTTCTGCAACCCTGAAGGTATAACCCAACCATGCATTTTTCTGAATATACGAGGGTTGTGTAAAAAATAAAGTTCTCAATTTTTTTTCAGGTTTAAGGCATTTTTTATTTGAACTGAAAAATGCATCATTGGAAAGCTAAATTTATTAAAATTTTTCAACATAATCACTAGATTTTTTAACGCATTTTTGTTGACGACTAATCCGCTTTTGGAATCCAGCTTCAAAGAAGTCCGCCGCCAGTCCGTTGAGGAATTTGGTGACCGTCCTGCTTGTTGAGTTTATGACTCGAGGGACCACAATAAATTCAGAAAATTATGGTGAGACCTTGAAAAAACTCAGAAGAGTCATTCAAAATCGCCGGAGAAAAAGACTGATGAAAGGCGTTAGACTGCACCACGACAATGCGCGCCCGCACGTCTCTCGCCAAACCGAGGATTAAATCTAAAATATTGGCTGGAATCTCGTTGAACAGGCTCCCTACAGCCCTGATCTTGCACCGAGTGACTTCCACTTGTTTTCAAAATTAAAGCAACACTTGGCTGGACAACGTTTCGAAACTGATGAAAGAGTGCAGGAAGCGGTCACCGAATTCCTCCACGGACTAGCGGCGGACTTCTTTGAAGCTGGATTCCAAAAGTGAATAAGTCGTCAACGAAAATGCGTTGAAAAATAGTAGAAGAATCAAGATTTCTAATGATGTATTTTTCAGTTTACATAAAAAATGCCTTAAACCTAAAAAAAAATTGAGAACCAAATTTTTTACACAACCTTCGTACATAAATACATTATAAATATACTTGTTTAAGTAAATTGCGTAGGACCATTTGTTTTATTTTGTCAATACCATGATTCCGATTAGAGGCAAATAAATTGTAATATAAATTTAAATAGATATTTGAGCAAAATTTAGTAAAATTGAGCAAGATTTGCGAATAAAGAAGAAGGCGAATATTTTATTCGTCTTGGTCTTTACATAAAAAAATGTCAAAAAGACCGTGATTATATGCACTAATTTCTGTTCTGATCCTCTCTATGACAATGGACAGAGGATCAAAAAAGTTGACAGCTTTAAATACTTGGAAGTTCACAGAACTGAGAATGGTGGCTTGTACAAAAAGCTCGTAACCCGACTGGGAATTGCTGGAGCAACTTTTAACACAAAGTGCGCTGCATGCGCTGCATACAGCGCACTTTGTGTTCCATAGAACTTTTCAAGTTTTGTTAATGCCAGTACTTCGGTATAAGTGTGAATCCTGGCAACTCACTAAAACTGAAAACGCTAAATATCCGAGTTTTTCAAAAAACTTTTTTTATTATTATTTCTTAAGTTAGCTTATATCACAATAAGTTTATAATTTTATATTTATTAACATATCTATTTACATCATCTTACAGTAAACATAACTTTTCTTTTTGCATTCAGGCATCTTTTCATACATTTTTAAACCTTTATACATAATGCAATTCTGGGATTCTCTTTTTTTTTCAAAGGACAGTCTTATTCAATCCTTATTTCTTGAATAAACTTTGGTTTTTTTTTTTTTACAATATCTTAATGATGAAATATATGGGCATTTGACTGTTTAAAAATTAAAATATTTAAACAAGCATATTATCATTCTGTCTCCTTTTTATTGGTATCTTGAGTTCTTCTCGCATTTTTTCTATTTGTTATGTTAACCTTTCTCATGGTTCTATTTTGAAATTCTTTTGAATTTCCGTCATTGGCCAAAAATAATACTACAGAACAGCAATCAATATGTGGAATTATTATGAGTTCTGCAGTATTTTTTATCTAATTTATTCCTCAATCTACCAAGGAATACTATTATTTTAGATATTTTTTTAAAAACGTACTTAAAGTTAAAGAATAATGTGTGGTATGTTTGGTAGTATGAGGAGCCTTCTATAGCAAATATCTTGATGCTGCGGCGGTGGGTCTGAGAATACTTTTGGAGAGTCTTTACCCAAGTATCCTTGTTTTTACACTTGCGAACTCCTGTTGTCCTGGAAGGCTACCGTCGCGTTGACATTAATGATAATTTTTCATTTATTGAATTAACGCTGAAGAAGACGAGGGTATGATGAGAATGGTGATAAGGTTTTCCTGGAGGCATCTTCTCTCAATGTCTATATTTTTATTTTAAAGAAAAGAAATTTTTTCAACAAAAACTGCATTCATATTCAAAGTACTTGTTAACTTTGGCAATATTTTCTAAAAGGGCATTAATTATTCATTGTCATTCTAAATTACAAAGAAGTTGAAAATGTCAACCGTACAAAGCGGTTTGTTTTTTGTTACTCGTTTAAGTTGTATAAGCCTGTTGTGTTATATTGTCAGCATGAACAAAATGTGTTATTCAGTATTTTATTCAAAAACCTTACCATTTCGTTTTGTGAAAGATGTTTATCTATTCAATAGAAGATTACGCAATGGTGTCGAAATATGTACCGCGATCTCTTTTTCTTTGCGAGATTCTATTGCACTGAAGACATCAGTTTTCCTTCAATAGGGTATGCATTCAGATGGTTTGTTACAATACAAAAAAGTGATTTCGTAATAAATAATGGTGAAAAACAGACTGTATTTTAACTATGCAAATCACCAACGGACAATTAGTAAAAGGTGTTGTCAATGACGTACACTATATGAGTATACTTACTTATTTTTGATTATTTATTTTTTTACGAAGTAATTCAACAAAGATGCATAGTAATTTTAAAACATACAATTAGTAGATATTCTTTGATCGATTTCGCCCTCATATTTTTTATTTTTTATTATTTATAAATCATATAACACAAAGTATTTTACAAGTATAATACGTTGAATTACATTCCCAGGAGTTACAACAACTCAATTTGGGACATAAATAATATTAACATAAACAAAATAACATATATTAAGAATAACAAAGAAACAAATCAAGTTTAACACCTTTATAACTAAATGTAGCACAACAAATATATACGTCAAAAACCTTTTCTTACACAAGCAGAATAAATATATTTAAAAAACACTTTTAAGAATGAAAAAAGTAGTGAATCTACTAAGGGAGATAATGTCATTAACATCACATGACATGCAGATGATATACTGCCATAGTGATGATGAGAACATATCCACCTCAGTTAGTAAACATCTGGATGCCTAAGAAATGTCGTATAGTACAATGAACAACATGATTATTGGAAACATAATTCGGATACACAAAATATGTGTCAGACTAAATCATGGTGTATACAACAGAGGCGAGGATAGATAGACAGAAAATAAAAAATACGAAAAACCAAGTAGAAAAACTAGTTAGAAAAACTGAATAGAAAAACCAAATAACTGCTCAGAACGTCAGAGTTGAAAGTACTAAAGGCAATCGCAGGGAAACCCAAAAGAGGCAGAATTTGGAGTCAAGAAGATAGACGGATTTGCGATACCCAGTGCATAGTAAATAGATCATGGAGAGATTACGTCAATAATTCCATTTATGGACAGCTCCAAAATCCCCTATACCATTGCCCACGAAATCACGATATATATTTATTTTATTTATAATAAACGCCCAAAATGACAGGTAAACAATTTGTAGATATTCGTAGATCAATTCTAAATGTATATATTTATTCATTTTTATTTATTTTTAATATACGCCCAGAGTAACAGGTACATGTTAGATACAAAATTACAATTCAAGCGTTGCAATTAAAAAAGTTTATGGGTAGATGTAGTAAATATGCATCTAATAAATATTTTTTTAAGTACCGAATTACATTATGAGTTATCATCATAATTCCCCTTTCCGCACTTGAAATTCAAATATGTGATTGCGCAGCAGGATTATACGTCACGAAACGTAAATATTTTGACATTTAATATTAGGTGTTCACGAATGTTGCATTGTGATCGGGAATACGAGAAACAACCATGGTGAGAAATTGTTATCATGTCGCTTATTAGCACGTCCATAGTTATTTGTGATTGAGCTACTGGAGGCATCTGGTAATATCCACATGCTCTACTTAGAAGCTGATGCGAAAAAAGTAAAAAGAAGAAATAAATTCTTCAAAAATAATATCGCAAGGTAATTACATACCTACTGCAACTTGGTAACTTTAAAATCAGCATTTGTGAACTATCATCATCATAATTCCCTTTGCGCACCTAATGGTGCATAGGGCACTGTAATGGTACACCAACCGCAGCGTATCTTGATCATTTTTTGTTTCATAAAAATAAGATGATCTGTCTTATGCTTTAGGTGGCAGTCCAGGAACTATGAAATATTTTAGAGTAAAACCCTTTTTTTAATAAATCTATTTATTTTTAAAAAAAAACAATTTGGTACGCCTCGTGGTGTAGTGCTCAGCGTGTTTGCTTACCATGCAAGAGGTCTCGGGTTCGATTCCCAACATGGTTGACATGAAACCATTATGATTTATAGATTTACAAAAATTTATAAAAAATTTGAATTAACAGAATTACACAGAATATATGCTATAGAATTACATTTTACTTACAAGTAAAAATATTTTTAACTAATCATCATAGTTTGTAACGGTGCATTGGGCACTAAATGGAAACCAGATGCAGCGTATTCTGAATATGTGTTACGTGAAGTTACTGTTACTCAAATTTTTACCGCAGGCAAGAAAATATTTTTTATTTCCAATTTCTAGTACCAATGATCTTCCGCACTTGAGAACCAATACAGTGTCTTATGGAAATAATCATAGCGTTATATACATGTTACATTTTTGCTCAATTGAGTTACAAACTAGTCATTAAAATTTCCCGACTGTCGAATTAAGATAGAAAAATTTAAAGTATTTTTTAATTAGTTGGTTTCAGCATGAAATTCAAAGTTAAGCAATGTGTAGGTACTAAGAATTATGTGTTGCGTAGACATTGCTCATTTGTAGGAGAAATCAAAACGTTACGCTTGGCCAGTGATTTATTAATGTCTTCACACCTATTTTAAGTTATTAAATTGCTCGTTATTGAGGAATTTCAAACAAAGGCAAAATTATACGTATTAAAAACATTTATTGAACTTTTTCTCTTATAATTACATCTCTCTTCAATCCGTGCCTTATTTTATTTATTTTATTTTATCCAGAAAATATAGTCATACAAAATAAGTATTAAAAACAACAATTTTTTTACATAAAAAGACCAATTGAGTTTTCATAAATTAAAAAGATATGAACATTAAATGTGACAAAAAAATAAAAAATATATAAGAATTTTAAGTGAGAAAAGAATAATTGTTAACATTTGCGTTTTCCATGAAGGTAATAAATTAAAATACAGAATGTACACTCCGAGCCATTCACGCACACACATGAACGCACATATAAAACATACACAAACATATACATTACATGCGGCACATATACATAGCATAAACCACTCAAGATGCACATTCAGCAACTATCCCAAATAATTGACCCCATGAAGAAATTTTTTGTACAAATGCAACGTGCAGTTAAAAATGTCTACATCAATACTGAGTCCGTTATAATTTCTACAGGTACGTCTAATTAATGAATTCGAGGTATAATTGTTTTTACAAGTTGGTACATAAAAAAGGGAATTTAATCTAGTATAGCGAAGAGGACAACGGAAACCAATATTTTGTAAAAGATACGGCGAATCAACTATATTTTTCAGAATTTTGAAAAGAAAAATTAAATCATATGTAAGGCGCCTTTTTTGTAGTGATTCTATATTAAAATTGATCAAAGATGCGCCGTAATCATGTCTGAGGATGGTGATTACGCCTGACTCCAGGCATGGCTCGTCTGTGGACAGTCTCCCTCCATCTGGAACGGTCTTGTGCTCTTCTATAGGCATTCGTCAGTGATGATTCTGATAACTCAGTGACTGTGCCGCTCCACCTTGATGGTTGACGTACACGCGACTTTTTCCCTTCGACACTTCCCAGGAGAAAAGTTTTCTCCAAACAATCAGTCTCCCCTGGAAATATGCCCAAAGAACTGCAGGATTCTTTTCTCGCACATGGATATCAGTCTTTCTCCTATGACCAGTTCCTGGAGAATAGATGCATTTGTACGTCTGGCCGTTCACGGAATCCGCAGCACTCGCCGCCAACACCACATCTCGAAAGCTTCGATTTTTTTCATTTCAGATTCCCTCTCTCTGTCCAACACTCCACACCGTACATGAACACTGAGAAAACCAAGTCTCTTTTTGGTGTTAATGGTCATACTGCGATTCTTCCAGATCTTCATCAGCTGACTCATAGCAATATCAACACGTCGCCGTATTTCACCTTCACACCCACCGCCATTGCTGATGAGAGAACCTAGATAAATGAAATTGTTGACTCTTTCTAAGTTGCACAGTAAGGATAATGCGCTTATTTATCAGCTCGATCAATAATCATAAGCTAAATATAATTACATAGCTTTACAGTAAATGTAAATAATAATAGAACAAAATGAAAAGAAAAAAAAACCCACATAAGCATAGCCTGTGCGTGGGTGGGTATATTGGTTTAATCAATTTGACACTACAGCACGAATTTATGAACAAAATTTCACATACATATTGATAAATATATGCACACACACATATCCGAGCACAACAAACATGTGTACATACACATACTTGCATACACATATTTAAAAAATACCCAATATAAATATTTTATTACAAAAAACTATATAGTTACATATTTTTCCAGCAATTTAGCTAAAGAAATCAAGAACACCTCTTTCTATGCTCCATTTTTTAGCATATTTTTTAAAGGCGTGATTGGTTAAACTTTTCATGTCTCTCACGTTATTAGTAATATTGCGAGTATTTTGTAGCGCTGCGAACGCTAGGATTGCGTGGTACTAGTTATCGTGCCTGCAGTGCCCCCAAGTGGCGACGAAGGGAAGCCACGAAGAAGGTCACGTGGTAGACGCACTCACCGGTAGCAGTGTGAATATATGATGGTGCAATATCATAGTAAAACCGTTGAAACAATTAAGGTTTCAATTATAACTAAATACTCAAATATACCTCTAACAGTAAATAAATTGTATGGTATAGGAGCGGAGAAAAGTGCATGTCTATGTCCTAGTCAAGTTTTACATAGGGGTACTTTGATTTTAAGACTAAGCCTCTGACTGGTTCGATTTTGATTTGTTTTTTTTTTTTTTCTTCCAAGAATCTAATTAGTATGTAAGTACTTGATTTATGTGGGTAAATGAATCAACCATATGTAGCGATAAGTCATGTAAACAAGGCTATATTCAGGGGGTCCTAAAGCTCACCATCCACCTGCAGCTGTTATAATCTTGGGGGCCTCGATAGCTGCGCATAGAGGAATATTAAGACTCCCAAGGAATGCAAACTCTATGCAGATTAATGAGGAGATAGAGCACTTAAACATATTCGCTTTTAATTCACTAATAACATTTTTATCATAACTCAAACCATACAATTATAATAGAAACTGCGTATGCGCATCAAACTCAATTTGACTGAACTACTTTTAGCCATTAGTCACTATGAAGACGTAACTTAGTACGCAACTCCGGATTAATTAATTCAATTATTTTTTTCTTTTTTTTTTACAATATACATAAGAGGTTTTAAAAACAGAACAGATCGTAAAACAGAATATTAAAAAATAACGGGTAATTCCATAGCAATAAAATACATATTAACAGTAAAAATAGTAAACAGCGTAGCGTTGTGTCGTTTGTGAACGTCAAAATGAGGAAGTAGTGTGGGGTTTTTTTAATTTTTTTGTTTGTTAGTAGACTGTTAAACTAAATCAAAAAATTTTTTTCTGATATTATCGGCGCTACGATTTTTCAAAGTTTTGTGTTTCTGAAATAACTCCGCGTGTAACGTCAGAGGTTCATTTCCGCTTATTCTCATTCAGTTCTTCCCATTGGTCCAGAAGCGACAAGCAGACCGGAAATCTTCCATAGCTCTCAGATCATAGGTTGATTTACATGAACCAGTGACGTCATTTAAAGTAGTGCGTTTTTATCAAAATATTTTTTATTATTTTTTCTGTACATTTTTAAGAAACTTTGCCGTACAATTTAATGCTCTAATTTTTACCCCGCGTAAGAAAACATTTTTTTTATCCAATTTCCCGTAAGGCTGAAGTTCCTCATTCTGCTGGAATTAAAAGGGGATAGGCTGATTTGACATTTTAACAGTGGAAACAACAGACCCACTTTCTGATATTTTGCACATAATAATGTTTTCAGATCTTTTATTCCGTTCCGTCGTCTCAGAAATTGATTCAAATAAATTAAAATTATTTTTAATTTTATACGTGTTATAATTTTTTTTTCAAATTTTAAATTCACCTTCCAAGCTCGTGTTTTGGCAGCTATAAAGAGCGACATTTTGCTTATTTCAACCAGCAAGGTTATAGTAACGTGTGCTAGTTTAGAAATATAGTCCATGTTACTTGTTTGCGGGGTCGTGGATAAATTTATTTAGGTTAAACAGCATCCCCAGCTTTAGTTATATAATTAAGGATATCCATTTCAAAATTAAATATGTTCTCGGATTTTTTAACAAAAATGTATATTTTATTTTATTTATCCACTGGTTGAGCTGCCCTGTATATAACTACATGAGCTCAAACTGTCAGCAGAGTTTGCTCCAATGAGAGAAAAGTGACCTCACTTATTTAGGCCAATTGGAGGAAAGTGACCTCACTAACAATCAACGTAAGATGGGCCGGGCCACAAAAAACCGCTGTCACCCGGCTAAGAAATATTTTGGATAAAATTTGCAAAAGTTTAGACTCAATGTGAACTTCTTTTGGCTGTAGCACAAATCTTAGCACTAAAAAACAGAAGAACATCGATAAAAATACTTGTACTAGCAATTTAGTACTTCTCAAGATGTGTGAAAGCAAATATATAATTGATTCTGATGGAGTATTGTAAGGAATGTACTCTTAGATATATTGTTGTCACCAACTGTTCTTCTGTTTTTTAGTGATTTGTGCTACAGCCAAAAGAAGTTCACATTGAGTCTAAACTTTTGCAAATTTTATCCTAAATATTTATTTCTCTGTATTTTATGTTGTCACCAACAATATATCTAAGAGTAAGAAAAGTGACTAAAGATAGAGTGAGATATGAAAAGATATACAAAGTGGGTTTAAAAACGGAAAAGGATGTATGGATCAAATATTTGCTCTGCGAAATATGACAGAAAAGTTTCTGGCTAAACACCAGAAACTTTTCTGCGCATTTGTCGATCTGCAAAAGGCATTTGATACAGTTGACAGAGAGAAATTGTGGAAGGTTTTATTGGAGTATGGAGTGAATGGTAACCTGACAAGGGCTATTGCGTCACTGTATAAGGACAGCACAGCATATATGAAGGTGAAAGGGTCATTCACATCGTGGTTTAATATTCCTAAAGGAGTCAAACAGGGATGTGTAATGTCACCATGGTTGTTCAACATCTCGTGTTAGAAAAATGGAAATCGAGTTGTGCTATAGTGGGATTTCAACCTCGGACCTTTGGCCCGTGAGTCCATAATACTACCGCGCGACCACAACCCGGATTGAATATGAAAGTATGTAGCGTGCCTTAAAGAGGATGAAATCAATTAATGTTTTTATTTCTTTGATTCCAGCTGTGATTGGTTTCAAGTGCCCGACCAACGTGCCATCCAACTCCCAAGCAGCCAAGTTCTGGCCTTTCCCCAGGTTCCCAGTTCCCGGAGACTGCAAGAGGCTGATCACCTGCGTGGAAGGAAACCCCCGCCTCATCTCCTGCGGAGAAGACAAGGTCTTCGATGACCACAACCTCACCTGCGAAGATCCTGAACTGGTACCTCACTGTGCCGGTCATTAAAAGCTGTTACTTTTGTGTAATTGTTCCTTCCGTTTTTTTTCACCATCTTTTTCTAACTCAAATGCACTAGACGCATTGTCTTGCTTCCTTCCACCTGTATCTCTACTTGTTGATCCCCGAAAATGACATATTCTTCTAAATAGAAACCCTTTTTTCTTCGTCTTTTTTCATAATCCTGGATTTGCTTAAGAATTATTTATATTTGTCTTCGTTCTCAGCTAGTTTTCTATGTTTCTTAAGCTTTTCTTCGCATTACAACCGCTATAATTTTATTTAGTCTTTTGACTCTTACGTTTTAATCTTTTTAAGGCACCGGCTTTCAATAGACGTCTCTTTTCCTATTCCTATTGCCCTGATTGTCAACTTAACACAATCCAACCTTTTTTTACTTTATTAAAAAACTTTTTTACATAACTTGATGGTTCTTATTTTTTTTATATTTTGACTTTCCATTCTGTATTTTTTTTTTTTATTTCCACTTATTTGAGGGAACTTTTGATTTAAATCAATTTTCAATGAAATATTCTTTCACCAACTTCAATGGCATCGTTTTTCTTTTACTAATTTTCATTTATCTACTGTATTATTTGTATTATTTATATTTGAAGCATTAACTTGCTGTCAAATATTTTACTAAATGTTCTTAAATATTTGTATATAACTACTTACAAAAGACATATATTAAAAAGACAAATATTTAGTATATATATTTTTTTCTTCTTACTCTGTACTTATTTTTATATTTTGACTTACCACTTTGTGTTTTTTTTATTTCAACTTATTTGAAGAAATTTTCGATTAAAATCAATTTTTATTATAATATATGGCATCATTTTTTTAAAAACTATTTTTAATTATTTAATTGTATTTTTTCTTCTATATTCTTGCTCTGTATTTATTCATATCTATTTTGGGCATATTTATTTATAAATGACATTTACTTTTCTGTATTTATTATAAAAGTGGTTCTCTATCATAACGTTAACTTTAATCAAATAACATTTTTTGTATCGAAATTCTATATCTTTTCTTTCTTCTTTTCGTAATGTATATTTATTTTTCCTCTACGTTTTATCTTAGTCTCTACGAATCTTTTTTTATCATGAACTTGATTTCCTTTCCAAACTACGGTGAATATTTTATAATTCATATTTTATGAGTTGATGTTCCTAAAATTTAATCCCACCAAAATAAAAATTAAATGCATAATTATGTTTGTTTCTTTTCTATAGTATTCAGTTTAAATTTTCTAAATATCTACCTTTCTCGTCATCTATCTTTCTCTTTTTCTAACTAAAAAGATTATATTTATTACTATCAATTTCATTTTATCTCTCTTTTGAGTTTATGATTTTATCTTCTTCTTAGTATTTTCTTTCTAACCATTTTTTTTCTCTTTAACTGCGGGCTCTTGTGACTATATTTTTAAAATAAAAACATTTTCAACAGCAAAAATATTATGACACTTATTTATCTCTGTCTTTAATTCACTTGACTTCAATTTCTTTTCTTTTCAACCTTCACAAATACAACATCTTCCTTCCGAAAAAAACACCAACTATCTAAACATTTTATCCTAAATTTGTCGGAAATCTAACATGAGATCAAATAAAATAGAAATAAATGCTAACCACTAACTAAACTATATACCCATTCACTTCCTTGAAAACATACATACTTCCTTTTTCTCCGTTCTGTACTACTTTTCAATGATTTGGTTAACAGCTGACCAATTCAATCAATTTTTTTCTATCTATAACTTACTTTTCTTCTTTGCCTTAAATATTTTTAAATAATTATTTTATTTTATTTACCATATTTCCACCTCTCATACAAAACCATTGTCTGCGTTCATAAATAAATTAATGTAAATAGGTACTCTTCATAATTCTGAAATGATTTTGTACATTACTCTAATAATTTTAGTAAAAAAGAGATTTAATAAAACATAATTTATAAACATTTTATTTGTTTTATTTCATAATTGGATTAAATTATAAAATATAAGATTGTATTATTTATAATTTAACAGTTGACATACATATTTAAGAGAAAAAGAGAAAAGAAAAATAACCAATGTACAGTAGGTAGGTACGTAAAAATACACATATTTTCCTACAAAAAAATATTTTTAACTTGATAGATAATTGACGATATTCTATTGTTTAACTTCCTATTGTAATCAGAGCCCAGAGCTGTAAAAAAATTATCGTTATTGCCGTTAAATTTAAATTAAGTTTTATGAAAGAAAAATTAATTTTAAAAAAAAAACACCCTTAGTTACATGTTACTGACGAAGATAGTAAAAAAAATAATATTTCATTTAAACGTAAGTTAATAAAATAAATGTGTAGCAGATAAGTTAGCTCTTAAAAAGTAGTACATACATTATTTAGAAATGTTGATAATAAGTATATATTTTGAAAATAATTAGATATAAGTTAATATTAAAAAATCGCTTTTACTACAAAAAGTAATATATCGATGTTCATTTGATAAACGTATCTATAGTCCTTAAAATGTAATATGTTTAGAATGACATTTGTCAGAAAAAGTAACTTTGTATTAACGTCAAAGGAGTTATTTATATTGACACACGAAATACAATTTGTATCTGGCGAGTTCATTTATTTTTTTAATACAATGCTTGAAACATAAATCAGCATTAATATATAAAATCAGATTTAAAACTAAAAGAAAACTAAAATAAACCTAATTATTGACGACGTTCTTACAAGGTTACATCATTTTGCAAAAACGTTAGAGATGGGACAAATTGATCAATGTAAATTGATCGAATAAAAAAATAATTTATTTGATGTTGTATAAATTTTTTGGTGTATAATTGTGTTAAACAGACTATAATAGGCTTGTTTTTGCGTTTTTTATATCAATTTTCGGAAACAGAGTTTCATGATTGCATGAAATAACTGATAAAATCGGTTTTATCAGTGATCAGTAATTTCCCATCGCTAATGACATTAGTTTGACAGCCGTCATTCTAATCAAGCTATATTTTAAGGACTATAGATTAAGTCAATGACATTCGATAGTAAATTTGTCTGCACAGCACGGGGAAAAGGAAGGTCAGTCCGGAGCGTTAGTCAAGGCTTTTTATCCAATACTTTTTATTGGATCGACAAAAAATTAATGACATCTGGTTGTGTTTAGTGCGGAACCATTTGCTTTTCTATACCAGAAATGATTTTTATGACCAGACACCAAAAAACTTCAAGTTGTATAACATTCGTAAAAATTTACCTATGGTTCCTCATACCGGATCTTAAGAAAAATCAGGTTTGGGAAAGGAAGTCGCAAACCTTTTTAAAAAATAAATTAATTCTAAATATTTTTAAAATGCCTTGATTTTACCAAAATTAGGCAAGATCGGAGAATCTCGAAGAAAACTAAAATGTTCTGAGTGCGTACGCTCGTGTTCCCTATATTTTTAAATGGCGTAGAAACGTGGATAATTAAAACACGTGAGCAGGAGAGAATAGATGTCTTCGAGATGTGGTGTTGGCGTCAAATGCTGAGAATACCATGGACAGCCAAAAGAACAAATGTTTCTAAACTGGAAGAAATCAACGTAAAAGTTCACCTATCGGCCATATGCTGCCAACGTATGCTGCAGTTCTTCGGACACATAGCTAGACGTGACCCAGAAAATCTGGAGAAAATAATGATTACGGGCAGTGTGCCAGGACGAAGAAGCAGAGGCAGAGCTGCAGCTCGATGGATCGACCAGGTGAAAACAACGTCACGGGCGACCCTATATGGAGCTGTGGAAAGGGGGCAGAGCCGTGAAGAGTAGAGACTCTTTGTCAATGGAATGGCTGGCGAGAGTACCAATGATCACGACCCTCAGAACTGAGAAACGACAGAGAAGAAGAAAGATTTTTATTTTATTCAATTCTCATTCTACTATCTGTAACATATATCAATTGAAAACCTTGTTTTAAAATAGCAAACGTAATAGATTCCATCTTGCTTTTTATAATTATTTGACATGTTTCACAAACAATTATTTTTAAGTAAGTAATAAATATTAAGGCAAAAAGTACAAAAGAAAAAAACGAAATAAAATACCACAAAATAAACCGACAACCTCTTGTGCATAGCAAAAACGATTACATGTTAACTAAACACGAAGAGGAACTTCAGCCCTACGGAAAATTGGATACAAAAAAACGTTCTCTTGCGAGCGGTAAAAATTATAACATTTAAATTTTTTAAATTTCTTGAAAATGTACGAAAAAAATAATAAAAAATATTTTGATAAAAACGAAGTACTTTAAATGACGTCACTGGTTCATATGAACCATCCAACGATATGAGAGCTTTTAAGGATATCCGGTTTGGTCACCGTAAACGAAACAGAACTGTCAGAGAACAACCTCTGATGTCACACGCGGAGTTATTTCTGAAATACAAAACTTAAAAATCATAGCGCTGATAATACGATATATAAAAAAAAAATGGCTTAGTTTTATTAAACTTCTGATAACAAATGATAAAAAAAAAAATATGAACACTGAACTACCTTATTTATAAGCATTAAATTTATTTATTTGGGAAAAAAACAACAGTTTTTTATATTTAATTCATATATATAGAAGATAAGGGTACATTGGAACTTATATATTTAATCTTCGCAAATTCGACCACATAACCGAGTATCGCACGCAACTACACTGGCTCAGTATCAGGCATAGAAGAAACAGTCACATTCTATCACTTTTTCACAATATTTTAAATAATCCCACTTCACCTGTTTATCTGAGAGAGCTCATCCAACCTCTTTCACAACACGGACTATCTCTTCGTTCTAGTAACGATAGAACCCTTTTAATACCCTGTCATCGCTGTAATTTTTTTGCCTCCTCTTTCACAGTAGTGAAATAATCTACCCACTAATGTTAGAGACGCCCCTTCATTATTTACATTTAAGTCAAGATTGAAATGTCACTATCTAAATATTTAAATTGTTCCTCTATCCTTCTTCTTTCCTCCCCATCCCCTCTTCTCTCTTCATAGTATAGTGTTATTTTTTATTTTTTTTATATGTATATTTTTTTGTTAATCTTTGCTTTCAATGTTTGTATAAAATTGTAAGATTCAATATGTCCATGTATTTAAAATTTTCTCAAACTGAACGGTTTGGGTAGGTAGGAAGAAATTGCCTTAAGGCAATATGCCCGCCCTTATATGTATATTTATTGTATATGTATATAAAGTGTCAAATAAATAAATAAAACTTAAGTTGTAAAAACAGTCAATAATCATTTTCCACAGTTATGTAAGTTATAAATCAAGTGTACACATTAAAAAACGCAGGCGGCCTCCGTGTTGCAGTGGTCAAGACGCTTGACTCACACGCGGAAGGTTCCGGGTTCGATTCCCGGTGAGAACTCAAAAATTAAATGTGATTTTTCTCAAGCCTGGGTGTTCTGTGATGAAATTCACCACTGTTATTGGGCCTCCTGGCCTGTTGTGGTGCAAAAATAAAAAAATAAATTATATAAAATAAAATAAAATAACCCAGTAAAATAATAAAATTAATTTATTAACTTTGTTGTAAAATACTTCTTTTTTCACTTTTCAATATTTTTCGACTCTCCTATGTCTACCGGTTTCGAGACGAATCCGTCTCTTTGTCGGGACACTAGTGATGTAAAAATTTACTGAAGGAGAAATATGTTCCAACGCTTCATAGTCCTGAAAAAATAATTTACACTCAATCAAACAAAACAACAGGGCAAAAATAGTCACTTGCTACTTGATAATATTTATTTGATCATATTATTGATCAGACTTTTTTTCTTCATTGGCGCTGCTGAACTTATTTATTTCAAGTCGGTGTCTCGAAATTGACTTCACACGCATTATGTGCTAATACTTAACTGTCCTGAAAAAAACAATAAACACTACATGAAACAAAAGAAAAGTGTTAAAAAGCTAAATTGCTTCATGATTATTTCCACTTGTTCATATGAATAATCAAGACTTTCTGCTTCATTGGTGTTGCTGCAGGAATATATTGGTCTAAAGTCGATGTCTCTTTTTACTTTCACTATTTGTGAACGAAATCGAAAGTTGTATCGCCGACTGGTCATAATATGACAGACTCGCAATCCATTATGAGCTTTATGTAATATACCCGCAGAGCTGACAGTTGAATGAATGTTTTTTTAAGGTCGTATCATATTTAGCCATTATTTGTTCGTTGGTATTATTTCGATGATAATGATTTTGGTAAATGGAGGTTGCGCAATATTGTTGTTTGTGGAGTTTTCTCTTGTGTATGAATTCTCATTTAAAAATGATATATCAAGAAAGACCGAACAATTTACCGGTGAAGAAGAATGGGAAAAAGATGGCAAGGTAGAAACACCAAGTTTCGGAGTTAAGAGAGTAAGTGACTGAGGAGAATACAGGTTTTTATTTAGAGATCACATAAATACAATAGTAGATAAGGCGTATAGACTTCTAGGGTTTATATAACGAATCTCCAAGCCATTCTCATCACCAAATACACTCAAACTTCTTTACTATATGCGTTGTCAACTCGAATTCGCTTCATTAGTATGGTCCCCTCAATATAATGTACATATTAATCAAATTGAAAACATTTAAAAAAAAAATATAAGGAGCCTGGAATATCGTTTTGGCAACATTGAAAATGATAACGGCGCATCTTTGATCAATTTTAATATAGAATCACTACAAAAAAGCGCCTTACATGTGATTTAATTTTTCTTTTCAAAATTCTAAATAATATAGTTGATTCGCCATATCTTTTACAAAATATTGGTTTCCGTTGCCCTCTTCGCTATACCAGATTAAATTCCCTCTTTTATGTACCAACTTGTTAAAACAAATATACCTCGAATTCATTAATTAGACGTACCTGTAGAAATTATAATGGACTCAGTATTGATGTAGACATTTTTGACTGCACGTTGCATTTATATAGAAAATTTCTTCATGGGGTCGATTATTTGGGATAGTTGCTGAATGTGCATCTTGAGTAGTTTATGCTATGTATATGTGCCGCATGTAATGTATATGTTTTATAAGTGCGTTCATGTGTGTGCGTAAATGGCTCGGAGTGTACATTCTGTATTTTTATTTATTTTAATTTATTACCTTCATGGAAAACGCAAATGTTAACAATTATTATTTTTACACTTTTTTTTTTGTCACATGTTTATATATTTTTAATTTATGAAAACTTAATTGGTCTTTTTATGTGAAAAAATGTAGTTTTTTATACTTATTATGTATGACTGTATGTTTTCTGAATAAAATAAAATGATTTTTTTATTATTTTTAATATGATGGTTTAATTTCATAGGTTATGTACGCTTAATCTAGGAATTTACTCTGATAAAGCATACCAACTTCTGCAAAGGGTAGATAATATAAAATACCATGGTTTTATCATTGATAGGAATTTGCCATGGAAGGCTCAGGTCTTGTCAATAAACTCTAGGTTGAGAAATTATTCCCTTTTGGGGAGCGGAAATCAGGAATACGAGACATCGATTATGTAGATTTTACAAACATTTTATTTAATACAAGATTTTATAAACATTATCAGTCCGACGCGCAGTTGTCTATTTCTCAGTGTCAAGGGCATCTATTTTATGTTATTAAGCAAGTCAAATATTCATACATTGAGAGATAAAGAAAAGTCTGGACGACAATGTACCCAACGTATACAAGAAAATATTGATGGCGAAAGGCAATGAGTTTGTGAACTTCCGGGCACCTCTCGTCAACGCCGTGAACAAGAATTAGGATGTTGGAAAACTATCATGACCTGTTGAAAATCTTTTTTGTACCTGAATTGGATCAATTGTGTCTAGCATTTGTGGTTTGAACAAGATCGATCGTCTAGAGTACTTTCATATCTTTAGTTTAGAATTCAGAAGGATTTTGGCTGGTTATGTTACTTATATATTCTTGCACAAACTAATATCTAACTGTATGAATGCCCATGATATCCTTGCTCAGATAAACCTAAATAGACCCCTCCGTAACTTGCGTTCCTGTCTTTGCTGTGGGAAATTATAAAACTAACATCGGATTGTTTTCCCCTCTGCCAAGGATCCTCAGAACAGTGAACGAAATCTCACTAAATGGTACTATCGATGTGTTCCTACAGCAGGGGCAGGCATTTTAAGAAGCAAGCGGTGTTGTCTCTCCTGACTCGCGATGTCACACTTGCTATTTCTGCCTAGATTATGCCATATTAGTTATACATTTTGTAAATTTAAGTAGATTTAGACTGTTTAGATTGAGTTTTACTCATTAATGCCAATCTATTTGGGCTTACTTACGCATGTTGATTGGTTTAAAAATAAATAAAAAAGTCACAAATTATGCTAACTTTTGGAGAAACCTTTCCCGGCCCAATTGTGTCAAGAGGTGGTGATATCGACTGGCCTCCACGATCCTATGATTTTACCTCCCCCGATTTTCTGGCAAATGAGGTGAACAGATGCAATCAAGAGAGTTGCAGAGTCACTACTTGAGTCTACAAGAATGGACCGAGAAGGATGATGGGTACTCGTCCGGAAGCATGGTGGTCATAGTTCTCGTAACCGAGGGACCAACTAGGACGATGATAGTGAATATGCGCACAGTGCTAAGTCGATATAATACACAAAAAAATTAACAAAAAACACACAATTTATTACATTTGTATCACCATATAAAATCTTGAGCATGTGGAGATCACCAGTCATGTCTCCTGGCACTCTTGCCTCCTCCTACGTCAATCCAGCGCGATTTAGTTCCGCCAAATAAAATCGAAAGATCGCCATCGACAGCTTTCCTGGACAGCGCGAGCCCGTAGACTTAAAGAAGAGGCAACTTGGGTTCAGGCTTTCCTGAGGCATGCGCAGCACGTATCCAAGCCAGGTCCACCACCACAACTTTAAGACGCTCGATAAAAGAGGCTGCCGCGTCCGTTTTCGGACTTCAATGTTAGTTATAAAATAAAAACTCATTATACCTAATATTCTCTTCAAGAACTTTCTCTCAAAACTCAGAAGTTTGGTGTTCTGAGCATTGGTAAGGTGCTAAGATTAGCACCCATATAAGAGTGTTGGCATTAGATAAGATTTGAATAATCTGCATTTCATTCTAGACAACTTGCATAATGTAAAAATTTTCTCCAGTAATTCCTATCCGGGTTGCGAGCTCTTTGTGCATTCTTCCGACCTCAGTTACATGAACTCCCGAGTATTTAAAGCTGTCAACTTTATCGATCCTCTGTCCATTATTATAGAGAGGCTGATCAAAACTCAGAAGTTTGGTGTTCTGAGCTTTGGTAAGACGCCAAGATTCGCACCCATATACGAGTACAAGAGTTTACATTTCTGATTTCTGGCAGGGTGGATTTGGAGTATTAGTTTTAAATAGAGTTCTATACTGTAATATTTCATAGTTCCTAGACTGGCACATCCCTCGGACGGATCGTCTAAAAAGGGATTTTAGAATTCTTTTTATAGTTAGTCATAAAAGCCAGGTCCGTTCGATTAGGATCAGTGGACGCGATTGTATTTATTTTATACATAAACGGTTCAAAGAACCTTTTACATCAAAATAACAATTTACAGAAATAATCATAGCAGTGCACAATAATCATGTAGTACATAGTATGAAATAATAGAACAATTAAAACTAAACAATTTAGTGAACATATAAGTAATATCAATAACTAGATAATAATAATAAAAAAATATTACAACATAAGTACTTAAAAAATTATAAGGTTTTTAAGCAATAAAATAAAATAAATAATAATAAAATAAAGAATAAAAAAAAACTTAAAGTAACTTAATTATATCTTTATTTAGTAAAATCATCGTCATGAGTTGGTTGGAAGAAGTTGCCATTTGGCAATAAATCCACCAATGTACAACTTAAATTATGTCTAACATGTTAAAATAAAGAATTACAAAATCACGTACTCCATTCTTGGAATTTAAAATTTAACTTAATATTTAATATAAAGTTAAATTTAATATTTAATTTAATAATAAATCCATTACTTTACTAAAACATAACGAGTGGGAATACGTTTTAAATCATGAACAGAATTTGTGTTGAAAATATCAAATATTTGTTTTAATTCATTTCCATACCTATGAATAACTAATTGTACCAATACTTCCCAATTCCGTTTGATACTGTCTGTCCAACGCGGACATGTGGGAGCTTACCTTAAAGCGTAAGCCTTACCTTCCGTGATGATCAAGATACGCTGCCATTGAATCACCAATGCACCACAAGGTGTGGATAGAAATGTAGTTTTTCTATATTTTAATTACTGTTTTTCTGTACTGACGTGAACGTTACTAATAATGTATAAAATAAAAAATTATTTCGTTATTTATTTAATTTAATTTATTATTCATGTATATTCATTGTTTTGTTGGCGCGGTGTACTGGTCGTTCGATTTCCACCATGGTTGAAATGAAATGTTTATTTAAAAGGTTTTTTTTACACCAGAATATTTCATAGTCCCTGGACTGGTACCTGAAGCTTAAAACTGATCATAACAACTGTTACAATTTTTTTTTTAGTAGTTAGATAATTTATAAAGCGCCATTTTTGTGAAAATCCCCTCAAGGGAGCCGTACAATAAATAAATATTCCAGCACGTCTTACAGCTACAGAGAGCATAGACGATTGGGATTCTAGTTCCTTCATTTCAGCCATGGTAAATTTCAATTATAACAGATAGAAGCTATCAACGTATTACAACAGAGATGAAGAACATTTAAGATAAGGTAATATAGAAGTCTAGGCATCTACAGGGCTTATGACCTATCAATGGCTGGTTTAAGTGACCACTTTACACACTGTGTAACTTATACCATTCCGCCCATATTTGAACATCTATATTCCTTCAATCCTTTCATCTGTTGATGTTTGTGAAGTAAAAGAGTTGAAACTTTTATTTATGCGGGTGAGATTCATCTAATTGAATTATTTCACCTACATTGACAGGTTATAAGCCCTGTAGATGCCTACACTTCAATATTACCTTCTCTTAAATGTTCTTCATCTCTGTTGTAAAATGTTAATATAAACAGCTCCCCAGGGAGTTGAATCCAGTCCTTGTCTACAAAAATTTGGACAAACTCAAAATATTGTAGATAGGAGCTAGATTCGTCTTGCAGCTATAGAGCGCATGAATGGTAAGTAATCTAGCCTGCATATACATTTTGTTTTAATTTTTAAATGAAGTTTAGTGTTTGAATGATATTTAAATAAATTTAAAAACTCACTTTTAAAAAAAGCGTTAGATCATAACAAGTCTTGCAGCTACTGAGCACATTAGACTGTTGAAATTCTAGACCCTATTAATAAAATGTATGTATTTTATGGTTGGTAACATTTACATTTTAAAGAAAGATTACCTATCGTCTTGCAGCTATAAAGCGCATCTATGAATAGAATTGAAGCAACTTAAAATTACGTCAATTATGTTACAAATAATAAACATTGAGCAGAGTAGATGTTTGTCAAGTGTTTACGCTAAAAATTGAACAATGAAAAAACGAAAAAAATAAGCATCTTAACTTTTGTATAACAAAAAAAAAGTGACTAAGATACGCTGCAATTAGTGTGCCAATGCAGTGCTCTATGCTCCATTTGGGGCGGAAATGAAATGAAATGATAATGATGATGATATTTATTGTTGTACATACAGTTATGTTGATTTTTTTTTTTATTAAATAAATATTTGCATTCTTATGATTTACCCAAATATTTCATTTTAATGGCCATTTTCAACGAGTTGTAAATAACTCACCATTATAAAATGGAAATCAAGTTGGGACAGGGTGAAGTTTGAACCACGGAACTTTGTTTTGTGAGTCTGAGACACTAATCACAGGGCCACAAACCGATTCAATTCAATTCAAATTATACATTAGACTTGGATGAGCCATGTTGGAAATAGGCTAACGGAACCAGGGTACATTTTATTATTAAGTTGTAAATGCGCTTGTGATCAATGACGTATGGCATTTTAATTCGTGGGTAATCGCATTCCTTTCCTTTATCCTTTGACAAACCTTTATCAAAATAAGACGTGATACTACGCAGAAAAATGTCGCGTGTGATGAAAAAATGCTTCAATCAAACTGTAACTTTGTAACAGATATAATCGTTTCATTCGTAAATACAAATTAATGTTTCAAATAATTGAAACGTCATATTTTTGAGGGATTTTTCATATTTTTATTAATTATTGTACATACAAAATACACTGACAGCCAGTGTCGTTGCTATGGTAATAAGTTCCAAAAAATTATGAGCAAAGGAAATGTGTACATCTCTTTTTAACCTAAATATTGTTAAGTATGTATATTATGATTTGATGTCTCTTTTCTCAACCCTAGAAAGATAACCTCGTCAAATCAACGTAATCGATCTAAAAAAATCGACACAATTCGTTCGAATGTGGTCATAGAGTTTGCAGGAGACAACCGTACTGCTCAGAAAGGTGCACTACGTTCGTGAATATATATCTACCGTATGCCGAAGTGACGTACGGTTATCTTTTTAGGGTTAAATACCAAAATTAATCAAAAATGTTCAATAACTAAAATTTCTCATGATAAAAATATCCCAAAAAGTTAATTTGGAAAACTTTATAGTTAAGATCCTGTTTACTGCACACCAAAATCGTCTATTTTCTTGTTAACCTTAATAATTAGTAAAGGAATGCTATCTTTTTTTACTTTTTTAAATTTTACTTTTTGTGCTGTTACGTGTTCACTTAATTGCCATGCTTACTAGTTCTTTGCTCAATGTATTATTATTGCGTTTCTTAAAATTATTTATTATTATTAACATTTTAAAATCATTCTTATGTTGTTGAAATTCCATTTGTCGATGCGTTTGGAAGCTGCAAGACTTTTTGTGATGTTAGCTACTCGTATCATATTATTTTTATCATATTATGTAAATGTTATCAACTATAAAATATCTAAATTTGGTAAATGGGGTTTAGAATTTCAACCATCCATGCGCTCAGTAGCTGCAAGACTTGTTGTTATCTAAATTCTAATATTATAAATTTGCTTTTTATTTCGTTTTTAAAATATCACTTAAACTCTAAACTTCATTGTCAAATAATTTTTTTTTAAATAAAAATGTAAATAGGGGCTAGATTTCTTATCGTCCATTCGCTCTGTAGCTGCAAGACGTTCTGTTATCTAGCTCATATATATCATAATTGTAATAAATCATAATTGGAGACGAGGAACTAGAATCCCAACCGTCCATGCGCTCTGTAGCTGCAAGACGTGTTGGGATATTTATTTATTGTACAGCGCCCTTGAGGTGATTTTCACAAAAATGGCGCTATCCAAATTATCCAAACATCATTATTATTATTAACATTAAAAGTCTGATGAAGTGATTTCAATATTTTTATTTTTGTTAAGTAAGAAATTTATGTTTTTGTTATATGAAGATTTTTCTGAATAAAAATACAAATGAACCATAACGTTTTTCATTTATCCATAGCTGAATGACAATTTGAGTTTTGACAGCTGTAACTGTCAGTTCGTTCGCTGTTAGCTCCAGTAATTTTGCCATATTAATGTGTTTTTGTGGTTGTTTTCAAAGTTTATTTAGTTTTTTAATAGTTTCTGGTAAAGGAGTACTTCTCAGGTAAGCCAAATCTATCTTTATTTTATTATTCTGATCGTAATTCTAGTTTTAAAATTTCATACTACTGAAGTTTTCATTTTCAGTACTAAATTGTAACAATAACTTTGGTTGTTTTTTTTCTTTGTCATAAGATTTTTTAGTTTCATATAATTTCATTATAGATAGAATAAAAACGCGTCATTAGGAACCTCCTGACGTCTCTTTTACATCTTCATCAAACTTTTTTATTCTCTTCTCCAATTTTACAAAATAAAGTTAAAAAAACTATGCAAAAATAAGTCTTTCGAAGATTTTTTTTTGGTTAAATAAATATTTTTGTTCTTATGATTCACTCAAATAGTTAGTTTTGGGGGGCATTTTCACCGAGTTGTAAATAACTCAATACCAGAAAATGGGAATTAAGTTGGGTAGAGTGGGATTCGAACCGCGGACCTTTGAGCCGTGAGTCCGAGACACTAGCCGCGGGATCACAATCCAATTCATTTTGTGATTCAATACTTCAAATAATGTCTTAAACATCCTAACCAATACTTCTCAGTTACCTTTAACATCAAACCGATCTATAATTCTCGGGTTCATTAGATGTTATCATTATCAAATATACAAAGAGAGACAGTGGACCTTTTTGTGTTTAAAAAAAAAACCGTTTATCCTAACTCATCTTTCTTTTTGAATGTCATCGAACTTGGTAAACTTGTGCAATAATATTTACAATATCGTTCCTTGTGCGGAAATAAATTTAATTGGCGGAAACCATGTGTCCAATTCATAGACTATTTAGCGGCACACGCTTTTATATATTACGAGCTGAACCCGGCAATGGTTTGCTATTGGTAAATTTGAGTACATACTCGGATATGTATAAAATGAATATAATCGAAAGTTTGATATCAATTATTGTATTTAGTTCAAATTAGATATGTACGTGTTGCTATCTTTGTCACTTACCAATACTGCGTATACACAGACTAGGAAACGAATGTACCTCTCATATCGTCATTTTTAACTCGAGTCTCTGTAAATTCAAACCATCTCTTCTAAATATTTTATGATGTTCTATAGTAACGATTAATGAACTATTTAGCAAAAGCTACTTATGCTAATGATCTGAAGTTTATTCATTTTTTATTTTTTATATCTTTCGTATGCTGGCATACATACATGTATATATATATATATATATATATTTCTTGTAATTTAAAAAAAAATATATACTTATGTTTTTATATTGTTTTTAAATTTGTGTATATCTAACTAACTCATTATATTGTTCTATTGTAAAAGGCACTTGGGCCGTATAATAAATAAATAAATAAATTCATGATTACTTTTGTGTTTCGGTTTACATAATTTGTGGGGACAGAGAACTTCGATAAATAGGTATTCGAACATGTTTTTTTGTCACTGTCTTGCATATGCATCCCCGATATTGTATGGAAAAGACAACTGCATGTCAGACCTTTTGTTAGAATAGACAAACTCGGCGTTTCGTTGTCCCGTTTTCCGCACCTCAAACCTGAACCAATTTTGTTATTTTTTTAGATAGAATATCAGAATGAAATGTTCTGTAACGGTATGTTTTGCGTTTTTTAAGAATATTTATATACCGTGCACCCAAGAACAGCAGATAAAATTGTGTCTTTTACGGGTTTGGAAGGTTCTAGTTCCCATACTAAACTATTTTTAAAAAAACAAAACAAAAAAAAGCACGCTTATGGTAAATATATACAGTGTGTAAAATATTCACTGCTCCAGTGCCAAATTCCTGGGAGAAAATACGGGAATACGTTCGTATGAAGAAAAGTCGGACCGCATTTCCTCTTAAAATTAAACATTATTAAGTATATAAATTTATTTCAACAGAGAGGGCAAAAGCTTTTGAGAAGGGAATATGGAAGTCTAGGCATTTACAGGGCTTATGACCTGTCATCGGCTGGTTTAAGTGGCCACTTTACACACTGTGTAACATTCACCTTTCTGCCCATGTTTGAACATCCACATTTCCTCAACTCTTCCATCTGTTGACTTTTGTGAAGTAAAAGAGCTGAAACCTTTAACACGTGGGTGAGATTCATCCGGCTGAACCAAATCACCTACTAGGCAACGCCTGGAAACAATTTTCCAATTTTTATACTTCTTCTTTTACCAGGTAGTAATCAAACATTATTAAGTATACTTTTGAAAACTTTACTTATTTTTTTTGTAAAATCCAGAAGCCAGAAAACCAGAAAAAAGAAGTAAATGGGTAGAAATGATAAAAAATTTAGGCAAATAATCTGATTGGGATCCATAAATTTTTTTTTTTTTTTGTAAACATCTTAAAACAAACTTTTTTATACATTAAAAAATAACATCTTCCGAATTTTTATTTTTTTTCAATGCAACCCTGGTGATGGATAAAAAAAACCTAACCTTTATCTACTTAATAAATTGAAAATTTAATTTAATAGCTATAAATATACTCGTGGCAAAAATCTACATTTCGCTAAAAACCGCACGTAAATCGATCCAATAGTTATTCAGTCCATCAAGGACACACATACAAACATTGCCCTTTATATATATGGATAATCGTTTGGTAACATATTGGTATAAAGTGTTTATGCTATTTCATATAGACACATCAAGAGATAATCAAAAATAATTCATTGCCAAATGACACCCGAAAAATTATAAAATCTCGTAGACTATCGAAGAAAGTGACTTCGTCTGTTGATCAAAAATATTCATGCGTATGTACTCACCCACACAGTTGCTTTAACCTTTCAATGGCGGATTCCACCAAAGAAATAATCGCCCTTTATTCGGCAATAGATGTAGAGCAATATATTTATGTACCCAACAGTTCTTTGTTTTTATGCTGTAATTATGGATACGCCAAGACAATCTGTAGGTCTAAAACTAGATGTTTCATGTGTGAATTGGAGCATTTGGGCGAGACTTGCAAAGTCGAAATTCAGAATTCCATATGAGTCAAGTGTATCTTAAAAATATCTCAGACAAAATATCACCAAAAAGAACATGACTGAGCAAAATATTTATCAAAGTGAAGCTAAACCCAGATTTATCAAAGGCAAATCATACGCTGATGTTACGAAATCTCCCCTTTCTTCACAATCCTGCAATATCCAACAATCTTGTCACCCACAATCTTTGTCTTTAAATAAGACAGTGTTTAAAGGATCCGCTTCTTTTTATTCCTAATTTATTATTCCTTTAAGGATATATCCTTTTATTAATTTATTCCTAACATTAGTGAAACAACTCTTGATAAATTAAAATACTTTTCATTTTACCCTTACACGAATTGTCCCGACGCGCGACGATTGTGCTCTTCAGAGCGGTAATAAAGGGGCTTTTTCTGTAACATCTAATAATATATAACATATACTTTCACAATTAATCGTAATTATGACTTCGATTATTGGAAATTCCTCCCAAAAACCGTACAACGCTGTCAACGCAATTTCCAATTCAACTCTCCAAAATCACGATGCTTAGCAAAATTCCAACCTCATCTAAAATTATAATCTCTCCTACACAAGACTTTTATCTTTACGAGATGGAGTCAAAACTACATATTTTACAGTTTAATTGCCACAGCGCTATTTCGAATAAGATAGATCCATGTTCCTTATTTAAAAAGTATCAAATATCTTTTCAGGTTTTAGATAAAGCTAATGGATATGTTGTAAAATGTTTAGCTATTGATAATCATTTAACTCTCTTGGCATTTAAGAATTTATAAAACTCTTTATCGTCTAAATATTCGTTACAAAATAGGCCTTATCCTGTACTCATCAAAAGTTTTGAAAATGGATGATTTTTTAGATGTATTGGAAGCAAGTGTAAAAATGCATATATTTATTTTACAAAAATAAAAGTCGTAATAAAGTCAAAAAGTTTATTTTAAATACTTATTTAAGTACGATCTTGTTACACGACTAGTTAGTTTAATGTTTCAATTCAAGAGACATTTAGAATCCTGTTTACAAATATGCGTACCATTTTAGATGATTCAAATAGCTCCAATTTTGTAAAAAATCACCCCAGAGCTTCTAAATTTAATTGAAAAAATATCAAAAGTATGGAGGTAAAATAAGCTAAGAATTATGTGTAAGGAAAAATAAGGGTGAATTTTCGCATTATAAAAAAAACAAACTATGAATATTTATATTTTTAGAATTTTTTACTATTTTTGATTAGTTTTAAATTGCGGTTTTTGTTGTTTAGCAAAAAATGTAAGCAAGTGAGATTAACTGAAAATTTATTTCATGTAAGAAAAAAAAACAGGCCAAATTGTACAGGACTGTAAATTTTTAAACACCTTATTTTTTTCTCTTTTCTCGGTGTGTTTTTTTTTCTTGGGTGGGATGCTTTCGAATTTACTTCTATTTTTCTGCGTCTTCCACTCTTTGGGCTGCTGGTTTGTTCTTACTGGGTCTCATTGGTTTCCTTCGGCTCACGAATGGAGCAGAATTTTTCGGTTTTGCTGTAGTAGGTGGATTTTCCAAAGCGTCTAATTCGGCGTCTGTCAGCTCGCCCTTGTACCAGTCAGCGCTGTAAAATGTTCATATAAAAATACATAAAAACAAAACAAATTGCAGTGAAAAACACACTTTTGTCAATATGTGCCAGAGAGCATTATAAATATGCTGACTACCGGATTTTTTCATAGAATTAATTCTAAACATTTTACATGGGAATATCTACTCCAAAATATCTAAGGGAACTATGCATTCCAGATGAACTAGCTGACAGGCGTCTGACGCTTAGATCAGCTACGTCTACGGCAAGAGGAAAAGTTATTATACCTCTACGCAAACATCGCACTAAATTTAGTGAACGCTCGCAGGCCCTATGGCATGGGATGCTCTACCAGCAGAGGTGCGAGGCTGTGAAAGTGAAGTGATGTTTCGGAAAAAACTTAAAACCCACTTGTTCTCTAAATTATTTGAATAAATCCGTAGCATGTGACAAAAAAATTGTTTTAATTAAATTACAAAGTTAAAAGCTTCATTAAATTTATTTAACAATAGAATCACTATGTAAAGCCCCCTTGAGGTATTATATTACGAAAATGGCGCTATATAAGTTATTCATAATAAATAAAACAATTTTTTTGATTAAATAAACAAATTAATCATCCCGTTGCTGAAAGAAAGCCATATTATTATACCTTTGCGTACTGACTTGCTTCCCTTAATTCATACTTCTTTTCATGCACGCACGCTTCCGACTTTCGGCATGTCCATCTTTAAGTCTTCCTCGTTTTCTGCATTTATCAAATTTGCATGCGATCGAAATGAAGATGAGATGTTTTATATTTAATTTTTTTTTTTTTTTTTTAAACTGACGTATGCCTAGCTTGTATTTTTTTATTTACGAAATGAATCAGAATCCATCTTTAAATAGGATGTTTTCACAAGTCAAAAATAACATAAACAATATAATAAATATGAGGGGACTACTTGCGAACCCGGCAAAATCCAAAATCTAAAAAAAGTGATATGTTTATTAAAACTTATTCAAAATACAATTTTTTACAATAATTATAACGTTGTCAGTCAAAAATGCGGCTTTATTTGTAAGAACTTGACTTTTAAACTGTCGGGTTTGTTGCAAACATGGCAACCTCTACTTGAGTATTGTTAAGTTGGAAAGTATAATTTAAATTTATTATTTCACTACTGTTTCTTCACATAATCATGCTAATGGCATCACTGATCATAATAAAAAATTGAAGCTTAAAAAAAATTGAAGTTAAGAATTGTATCAGTTTATTGCGATTTGCTCAAAATAAAGAAAGATGGATTTTGCCGGGTTTGCAAATAGTACCCTCATATTTGAAGCGGCTTTTTGAGGAAAGGAAATGATGCTAATGATGAAATATAAATCGCCAAACAAAAGGTAGCAATTCTTTCTTGACTCCGTCGATGATGCTTATTTCAGTTTTACGTACACCACTGATTTACCACACTTCATAAAACGTGTGCCTGAAATATCCCAATTTTGCCGGCAATCATTATCATTTTACCCTGTTTTTCTAATGCAAGCCTTTATATCAAGACTCTATTGTGAACTGCTAATTTTGTCTCTTGCGACAAGCACGTATTTGACACGTTTTTAATTAATCATGTATTAAACAATGTTTGATTACGTCCAAATGCTTGCAGACTGGCTGGATTTCCTCCCTAGGGAGTTATTCATATTGAAATTTATTTCAACAGAGAGGAATAACATTTTTGAGAAGGGAATATGGAAGTCTAGGCATTAATAGGGCTTATAACCTGACATTGGCTAGTTTAAGTGGCCACTTTACACACTGTGTAACAAACCCAATACAATGAAGACTCTATACAACACTTTTGTACGCAGTAACTTAGAGTTTGCATCCGTTGTGTCGAGCCCACAATACCAAACAAATATTGAAAGGATTGAAATTGAAAAATAAAAACGATTTTCTTCAAATACCTAGAGATTATAAAAGCGATAAAACGCTTTGCACTTACAGCCAATCTACTAAACAAAATTAAAGTTTTACTGTTAAAAATAGACGCACTATATATGAATTATGCTATTTACATAAATTATTAAATAATTAAGTAGACTTTTTTAACCTACTCTCCAAAATTAATTTTCGCGTGTCAAGAAATAAGTATTTATTTCAACTGCCAGATTGTAGCACAAACTATGCTCAACACTCTTTCCCATATCATTTTTGCTCAAATTATAATGTTTTTTTTTTCCTTCTATTTATATATTGAGCATGCCCATTAATTTATTCAAAAATTAATTGTACAGAGGATTTTGGAGCTGTCCATTAATATAATTATTGACGTTATCTCTCCATAATATATTTACTATGCACGGGTATTGCTATTCCGTCTAACTTCTTGACTCCGGATTCTGCCTTTATGGAGTTTCCCTGCGATTGTCTTTAGTACTTTCATCTCTGACGTTCTGAGCAGTTATTTAGTTTTTCTATTTAGTTTTTCTATTTAGTTTTTCTACTCGGCTTTTCGTATTTTTTCTCTATCTACCTTCGCCTCTATTGTATACACCATGATCGGTCTGACACACGTTTTGTACATCCGAATTATGTTTCCAATAATCATGTGTTCATTGTACCATCCGACATTTCTTGGGCATCCAGATGTTTATTAACTGAGATGGATGTGTTCTCATCATCACTGTGGCTGCATCATCTGCGTGGCATGTGATGTTAAAAACCTTATCTCCCTTAGTGGATTCACTACTTTTTCCTTTCTTAAAAGCATTTTTTCCAAATATTTATTCTGCTTGTGTAAGAAAAGGTTTTTGGCGTATAATTTGCAGTTCTATATTTAGTCATAAAGGTGCTCAACTTGCTTTGTTTCTTTGTTGTTTACAATATGTGTTACTTTTTTGATGTAAATATTATTAATGTCCCGAATTCAGTTGTTGTAACTCCTGGGAATGTAATTCAATGTATTATACCGGTAAAATACTTTGTGTTATATGATTTTAAAAAAATAAATTAAGACTCATTTTTTCTGGCTGCCATACGCCTCCAATTGCTATTTAATGATGCTTACGTTTACTTGAACACTTACTCCTACCCAAATACACAAACTCACCCCTACACTTACTCTCATACAAAATCACACAAACACACCCTTTTGTTTTACCACAATTTGATATGTATGATTTTTATTTAGAAACTTGAAGATTGTTTCTGTAAAATAAATCAATAATAAATAAATGCTTTTTTGAATAGTAAATTGGTTTGCCTATTTAAAAAAAGTATATCAATATTTTTATTTTTTAAATACCATTCCGCCACCAGCCTGGCCCAGTTACATGTCTTTGTTAGGTCATCAAACACCTGCCCCTTTTTGCATCCACTCCTCCTTGGAGTGTCTCCGTTGATGCAGACGTAGAAGTACTGGCAGTCATCGGGGTCGGCGTAACGGGGGTGGGTCAAAGCGAAGGTCTCGTTTACCTTGGGGCACTCAAAGTTGAACACGTCTACAAAAAGCACAAAAAATTTAATTAGTCCATTGGAAATATATTTTTGTAATTGTATTAATAAAATTAAACGCAGTTTTTGCTAATGATATTGATAATATCCAACATAAACCCTCTATATAATTTGCCAAACTCCCAGAAATAAATTGAAATAAAAGTAGTTAGATTAATATTATTAATATTTAAAGAATGACTTTGCGGTTAATCATTAAACTAAATGTTATGAAATATTTGTAAATAACCAGTTTTCAACTTTTCTATGTCTACCGGTTTCGAGACGTACCCATCTCTTCGTCAGGACGCCAAGTAAACTAACATGCAAAACCCACTATACACCTTCACTATAGTTGTTGCACAAAAATATAAAACCAACACGACATGCATTGTAATAAGCACATGCACTGATTAGGACAATCATGCACCGATAAGATTAAGAAAATAATTCATGTTGTTTAAGAAATATTCGAAAAAAAAGAGGGGATTGAAGGGGGAGCTTGAGTTAAATAGGTTAAGGGTGACCATTTTTTTTTTTTTTTTTTTTTAATATTGCATAAAATGAGCATACATATTTAATAACAGGAAATCTATATAAAACTAGTGAATAGAAAATGAAAACGGAGTGATCTCTGTTTAGGATAGTCTCCATCTAACATGGCTCAGCCTGTTGGATGGATATTTTTTATCTTTTAGAGCATAAGTCGTTTTATAAAAATATAACAATAACAAATAAAAAAAACTAATACTATTTAATTATTAATGCCTAGCTAATCAAATGTAATAAATTTAAATCGTTTTTATACAAATATAAAGTAAATATATGTATGTGCCAAGAATACATGTTACTTAAACATAAATAATATAGCATATTATATTATAACATGGAACATCGTATAACGGGCTATATTGGAAGATTGTTTGATTATTGATCAAAGGAATATTATTTTTTAAAGTTCAACTAATGTTAAATATTTCCATAATATTAGTTATTTTTAATCCTTTATTATTTGTAAGTAATATATTAATTCCTGTATTTTTATTAAAGTCACAATTAAAACTGATTAGGTGATACGCGAATTCTCATTTTTTTCGAATATTTCTCAAACAACACAAAATAGTTTCATAATTTAATCAGTGCATATTTGTCCTAATCAGTGCATGTGCTTATTAAAATGCATGTCCTGTTGGTTTTATATTTTTATGCAACAACTATGGTGAAGGTGTAAAGTGGAATTTGCATGTTGGTTTGATTGGTGTCCTGACGAATAAATGGATACGTCTCAAAACCATTAAATACAAATATTTAATAGCATGTAGTAAATAGATTAAATTTAAATCGCGGTTTATGAAACTTGTGAGTAACTCATTTTTTGACAAAAAACATTGATCTAGTATTATGGAAACCAAAATGAAGACTCACAATCTATAAAACAGTTTTTTGGTATGTGGAGGGAGTGCTTACATTGTAATAAGTCTCAAGGACCCGACGTTTCAACAGAGACGAATGAAACTACGCAAAAAGCAGATTCGTTAAACACGTATGCAAATATAATACATTAAATAATTACCTTTCATTTTTTTCCAAATATAATAAGTATTCCATAAAGTACTAAATAATATTTTTTTATGTTTGAATCACTAACTATGTGGAACATTATTATTAAATATATTAAAATAAAATAAAATATTTTTATTTTTATGTACCATTTATATTTTTATAATTTGACGACCACTAGTTTCGGCAATACTATGCCTTCTTCAGGGTAAATTACAAACTAATATAACTTATTTATTTGTTTATTTATTTATCATATTTATTTATTATATATACGGCCTAAGCCAATGAGAAACTTCAGCCCTACGGGAAATTGGATACATTTTTTTTTTCTTACGCGGGGTAAAAATTAGAGCATTAAATTGCACGGCAAAGTTTCTTGAAAATGTACGGAAAAAAAATAAATGTTTTGATAAAAACGCACTACTTTAAATGACGTCACTGGTTCATGTGAATCAACCTATGATCTGAGTGCTATGGAAGATTTCCGGTCTGCTTGTCGCTTCTGGACCAATAGGAAGAACTGAATGAGAATAAGTGGAAATAAACCTCTGACGTTACACGCGGAGTTATTTCAGAAATACAAAACTTTAAAAAATCGTAGCGCCGATAATACGATATATAATTTTTTTTTAAAAATAAATTTTAACTTAGTTTAACAGTCTATTATCAAATATTTTTTTTTTAAAAAACCACTGAACTTCCTCATTACAACAGTTACATGAAGAAACATAAATGCAAGAAACTGAACAAAAAGAACATAAAACTATTTAGCAAAGACAAACAAGGGCAAAACAATATTTGTGTACAATATATTTAAAAAAACGAAATACCTAAAACTTTGAGCTAAACCATGCCAATCCAACTTCATCCCACACTGTTTAGTCGCGAAGAGATCTACGAAAAAACGAAAGATCTATCCCAAAAAAATCCAAGTCGTGTGATGAATTGACTAATCTACACATTCTGGACATTGGGGCATAAAAACCAAAGTTGCTCTTAGAAGATTTTATAAATAGCAGATTTTGACTTCTGGTGACACGGTTGGGAACATGAAATGAAATTGATTGCAACAGAGATGGGACATCACTTAAAGCATTAAGTATTTTGAAAATGTATATAAGGTCCATCTCAGTTCTACGTCTCTCCAATGAAGACAAATTAAGAGATTGCTCTATTTCAAAATAGGAATAATTACCCCTTTGTAATTCGAGCAACCATGCCACTTTTCTTAGAAAACGGTGTTGGACAGACTCGATATGGTCAATATGAGTCCTGTAGAATGGAGACTAAATAGGAGAATATATATTTATATAAATATAATATTAATATAATTTTTTCATAGTGAAGGTAGAATGGGCGTGGCTACGGGTGTAGATAAGAGAGAGGGTTTGTGTGTGGACTTAGGGAGAAGGAACATATTTAAAATGGGACTAAAACAAAGTGATTTTATTTTATTTTAATATATTAAATATTTTTTTGTTCGTGCTCTTTCAATTTAGATCTTCCGCCCCTTTAAAAATCAAATTATTTTGGAACTATGCAATTTATTGTTCGTTCTCTGAAACAATGTGTATTCGGGGACCGATCCACAGTTTTTTAATTTTTGAAAATGTCATACATTGTTTTAATTATTACAATTTTTAAAACGATTGAGGGTTATATATCTAAACACATTATAACGTCACGTAATCTTATGTGTCGTCTAGTTAGAAAAGTCATCATGTGCTTTTTAATGTTTGAAGTAGTAAGATAAGACATTGCAGTGTTTCTCCTTAAAAGTCTTTTCTATGACATTTTTGCTCTCCTGCATTTTTTTGCTTTTTAAATGAGTAAGTGTTAATATTGTCTAGTATCTTATTTGTATACGTCAGCATTTTTGGTTAAAGTTATTTCATCGTCACTCTCCTAATGCTAATTTATATTCAATTGTGTCAATTACCTGGATTTAATTATTACTTAGGTCTCTGAGATGGTTTGGTTATGTAGAACAAATGGACGACGAAAGAATGGAAAAACAAGTATATATGCCGAAAATAAACGGTAACGTGAAACGAGAATGACCAAAGAAGACGTGACATGATCAGATAAACCAAATTTTTTAGTCTGGTCATGTCAAAAGCAGACAGAACCGAAGGGCATGTGTGACAAAATGTATTAATGTAAAGGAAGCTAGGAATATAAGCCATGATAGACGTGTGTGGTGGTCTATTCTCTCTGCCCTACGTTGAAATAGCGTGATGGTAGTAGTAGCAGTATATGTAAATTATCACTTTACATACACACATTTTCAATCCCAGGATTAATATTCTTCACAAAAATATTTATTATGATAGGGGTTCAATTTCGCTTGATGTATATAAATTTATTTAATTAATTAATTTAATACTTTAAATACATATAAGGGCGGGCATATTGCCTTAGGCAATTTCTCCCTACTTACCCAAACCGTTCAGTTTGAGAAAATTATAAATACATGGACATATTAAATCTTACAATTTTATACAATAATTAAAAACAAAGATTAAAAAAATTAATATGAAAAAAAATAAATTAACACTATACTATGAAGAGAGGAGAGGGGGCGGGAAGGAAAGAAGAAGGATAAAGGAACAATTTAAATATTTAGATAGTGACATTTCAATCTTGACTTAAATGTAAATAAAGAAGGGGCGTCTCTAACATTAGTGGGTAGATTATTTCACAATCGAGCGGCTACTACTGTGAAGGAGGAGGCAAGAAAATTAGAGCGACGACTGGGTATTAAAAGGGTTATCTTGTTACTAGAACGAAGAGATAGTCCATGTTGTGAAAGAGGTTGGATGAGCTCTCTCAGATAAACAGGCGAAGTGGGATTATTTAAAATATTGTGAAGAAGTGATAGAATGTGAATGTTTCTTCTATGGCTGATACCGAGCCAGTGTAGTTGCGTGCGATACTCGCAACTACACTGGCTCAGTATATACATATATTGCACAAGCGAATTCTAGTTTTGAAAACACCATAGTTTTGATCGATGAATTTTTGGTTTATTTATTTACCTTTCGTTCCACATCCCTTTTTCTTGGCTTCATCGGCCCAAGTGCAAATTCCGGTTTTGTCATTAAACACCAAACCAGCTGGGCAGGTGATGGAGTTAAACTTTCCATCAACGCAGTAGAAGAAGTTGTCGCAGATCTTAACATCAGCATGGGCGAAATATCCGTGGAGACGAGGACAGTGCAGGGTTGGTTTGGGCTCCTCTGAAAAAACACATCACGAGAATATGTAAATTGTTGTGAATATCTTATTAGATTTATAAACTACGGCTGTCTGCAGATAATAATTAATCGAATTTAAGGAGTACCACAGGGTTTAATTTTTGGTCCTTCTCAATTTGTTTTTATACTCATTCATTAATAAGGAGAATTTAAAGCTTACTAATATTTAAATACACATATTTACAAAACTTTTCGTTTAGAAGAGAAAAAATACTCGATAAAAACTGATCTTATTCGATATTCAACTTGTTTGAGTTATTAACTTATACTATTTATTTATTAACGGACATTGTCCATGTATACAATTTATAGGGTTTTAACATAACAATAAAATAATCGTTTAAAACATAAAAAAAAATAAAAGAAGCATTGGCAAACATAAGGGACATCAAGACAAGATCTGGACTATTTATTTAGTGCTCGTTTCAATCGTTGTAAACTTAAAACCAAAAAAAGTTCAGATCTTGTCTTGAGTTAACAATACGACAAAGACGGGTCATTGGAGAATTAAGGCCATAGTTTGTTCTATGCTGATCGATGAACAGTAATTCATTGTTTCTCAATCTACGAGTCGGAATATTGAATTTTACTTGTGCCAGTAATAATGGAACATCAATTATACCATTTAGTATGCCGAACATATATATGGAGTCAATATTAGTTCTACGTTTTTGTAGACTAGAAATATTTAACATTGAGTCTATTTCAGCATAAAAATAATTACCTCTCTCTAGTCCAAGCATCCACGCTACTTTTCGAAGCAAGCATGATACATTATGTAAGATTTCTGATTACAGGGTTTTTATTTTATTATCTTTTATATATTTTGACCCGGCCAAACACCGGCCACATAACAGCGTCTCTGTCTTCCTTGTTATGAGTTCTATACTCGTGCTCTCTCTTATACAGATTTATTTATGTAATAGCGTCTCATTCATTCCTCTCGTAGCAAGGATAAATATTTTTATGCTTTAAAATCTGGCGTAGTTATACAAATTTAACATTCAAAATCCGGTGTGAAAATGTATATTTAAAGATTTAAAAAAATACAAGTTCATCGTTAAAAAAAAAAGAGATAAAATAATAATATTAATAATAATTATGGATAACTTATAAAGCGCCATTTTTGTAATAAAATACCTCAAGGGTGCTTTACAAAGTGATTATATAAAGATATAAATTTAATTTTAACTTTTTAATTTATGAAAAATAATGTACTTTTTCATATTACTTTTCCACCACATGCCAAGAATTTATTCAAATGATTTAGAGAACAAGTGGGTTTTAAGTTTCTTCCGAAACATCACTTCACTCTCACAGTTTCGGATTTCTGCTGGGAGAGCATTCCATGCCGTAGGGCCTGCGACCGCAAATGCACGTTCGCCGAATTTAGTGCGCTGTTTGCGTAGAGGTATAATAACTTTTCCTTTCGACGTAGATCTAGAATGCAGAGTTCCCTTATATATTCTGCAGCAGAGTTGTGCAGTGACTTATACATAAGCCAACAGAGTTTGTATTCCACCCTCTGTGGAAAACGTAGCCAGTGCAATTCCCAAAGTAGTGGAGTGATATGACTGAATTTAGAGATTTAAAAAATAAGTCTCGCTGCGGCATTTAATACAGCCTGTAGGCGAGTCATTTTATTCATTGGTAGACCTGCGTAGATACTATTACAATAATCGACTCTAGACACTACAAACGCATTTATCAATTGACGGGCGGCATCAACTGGCAAATTTTTGCGTATGCATTTAATCTGTCTCAGCTGGTAAAAGCATGAACTTATTGTTCTAGTAATTTAAGCGTCAAGAGAAAGGTCAGAATTAAGGATGACTCTCAGTAGTTTAACGGTGGGTATAGCGGTACTCCTTGCATCGGGCAGTGCCGTATCCTGAATCAAATTCTGTCGTCTGGCTGAAGCCATCCATAGTTGCTCCGTTTTAGATGGATTAAGTGTAAGTCTATTTTCAGCCATCCAGTTTCCTATTTTCTCAATGCATCCATTAATCAAATCAACAAGCACATTTATCTCGCTCGGTTTAAAATAAAAATAAATCTATATATCAAGAAATATATCGTATGTAGACTAGTGTGACATCACAGCCACACAAGAGCTAATGGTGGAATTGCCAATAAATTAATAAATTTATTGAGCTGAATTAAATACTACTTACGACGGTTAGGCCTCTGAGAGCAATCGATATTGAAGGGCAGGTCACATTTCTCCTGATCAGGGCTGTAGTCATTGAAAACCATTCCATCGGGACACAGCTTCTCAGTTATGGCACCTTCCCTGGAATAAAAACATTAATTTTACTCCATACTAATATTATAAATGCGAAAATATGTTTGTCTCTTTGTTTGTGCTTCCTTCACGTCGCAACGGAGCGACCGATCGACATTATTTTGAACATATAAATAGCCGGAGAGCAGAAAAGTGGCTTAAGCTACTTTTTGTCCGGAAAAAATCACTCCCTTGGGAAAATTGGTGAGGGGGGGGGGTAATGCTAAAAAATCTCAAAAAATCGATTTACATCGAAACTATTCAGCTAATGAGTCGAGTTTTTTTGTCATGTTGTTCTTCTTTAGACGGAAAGTGTGAAGTAGGGGGGATACAATCTTTAAAATTAGACACGAGTTAGTTCATTATACCTTGAAAAAGAAGCTTGTGTAGCTTTAAAACCGGTCGGTAGAATAAAAGTTATTTTATCTCAACATTTTGAGTTTGTCCAAATGTTTATAGATAAAAGACTGGATGTTGTTATTAAACCAACAGGTCCAAGAAAATGTTTTTAAATTAGAAATTGTTAGTATGTGAAGTAATCGAATCAGATGAATCTCTTCACATCAATAAAGGTTTCACAGCTTTTTAACTTCACTAAAATTGATAAAATTAAAAGAATTGAAGAAATATTAATGTTTAAATATAAGCAAAATTATTAATGTTACACTTTGTCAAAAGTGGCCACTTATCAAGCCCATGAGAGGTCATAAGCCCTATTAATGCCTAGACTTCAATATTTCTTTCTCTGTTCTTCATCCCTGTTGTAATTTGTTAAAGTTGTTTTACGTTTATTTTAGTAAAATGTCAGCGCGTTTGCCTACCATGCAGAAGGTCTCGGGTTCGATTCCCGACATGTTTGATTTGAAATATGTATTTCAAAGGGTGTTTTTAAACCAGAATATTTCATGATCCCTGGATTAGTACCTGAAGCGTAAGACTGATCATCTCATCTTCATGTTACAAAAAAATGATCAAGATACGCTGCGATTGGTGTACCAATGCAGTGCCCTATCCACCATTAGGTGCGGAAAGGGAAAGATGATGATTACTGTAATAAAAATCAATTGTACATGAATACCTCAAAATGTTATTCAATGACATTTACTAAAAGTACAAAATTATTTACGCACAATTATACGATCAAAGATAATTCCATATCACGGTGTAGCGAGATTAGAGACTTAGGAGTTATTTTTGATAATAGATTGCTGGTTCGGGCTTCATTTTCAGAATTTCCAAATCTTTTATCTTTTAAAAAACCAAATACATTAAAAACTTTATACAACACTTTTGTACGCAGTAATTTGGAGTTTGCATCCGTTGTGTTGAGCCCAGAATACATAACAAACATAGAAAGGATTGAAAATGTTCAACGAAATTTTTTTAAATACCTAGATTATAAAAAAACAATAAAAGCCAATCTGCCATACAAAAAATGTATTTTTCTCTTGAAAATAGACGCATTGTATCTGAATTATGCTATTTACATAAATTATTAAATAATAAAGTAGACTCTTTTAACCCACTCTCCAAAATAAATCTTAATGTCCCTTTTCGCGTGACAAGAAATAAGTATTTATTCCATCTGCCAGTCTGTAGCACTAACTATGCACAACACTCTTTCCTCTATCGTTCTTGCTCTAATTATAATGTTTTTTTTTTCATCTATTGATATAGTTTACATGTCCCTTAATTTATTTAAAAATAAACTAAGATTGATTATTTCGGGCTGCGATACGATCCCACTTACTATTAAATGATGCACACACCTGAACACTTACTCCCACAATAATACACATAAACACTTCCTTTTGTTGTAGCACAATATAAAATTTTTTTTTTTTTTTTGAAAAAAGAAATATTTGCGTTCTTATGATTTACCCAAATATTGAATTTTGAGGGCCATTTTCAACGAGTTGTAAATAACTCACTATTAGAAAGTGGAATCGAGTTGGGGTAGAGGGGTATTCGAACCATATGTATGATTTTTATTTAGAAACTTCACTGGTCGGTCTTAAAACTGTATTTATTTTAAAAGAACGTTATTATATCATTGTCGACAGTTTGTTTTTTTAAATAAATAAATATGTGTGAAGATAAAAATGAATAAACATTTTTGTTGATTACCTATAAAATAAATTACCGCACGCTACTATAGCATACGTAGTGACCATCGATATGAAGAAGGTTGAGCAGTTTGCTCTGAAAAAGTATCACCTTGTCACTTCATTCAGATGATCGATGATTTTTTTTGTATTTTTACCTGCATTCATAATATTTGTCGCATTGCTCAGCGTCAGCAAAGTATCCGTTCGGCTCGGGACACTGACTGCTGGTCTGAACGTCTTCATCACTGTCCTTGGGTTGGGCCTTCTCCTTTTGGCTCGTCTTCCTTCTTGCTGCGTCATTCTTGCGGGGCACTTGGCCGGAGACGGCAACTAAAAAGAATTGTAAAAAACCGTTTCAATTTATTATTCGTTCATTTTTTCAGATTTATTTATTTAAATTTTTGTTTTTTTACAATATACATAAAAGGTTAAACAGAATATACAAAAAAATAAAGGAAATGTACATATCAATGAAAAACATATTAACAGTAAACTCCTCCACGGACTGGCGGTGGACTTCTTTGAAGCTGGATTTCAAAAGTGGATTAGTCGTCAACAAAAATGCGTTGAAAAATCTGGTGATTATGTTAAATTAAACTTTCCAATGATTTGTTTTTTAGTTCAAATAAAAAATGCCTTAAACTTAAAAAAAAAAAGAGAACCTTATTTTTTACACAACCCTCGTATAAGTACATTGATTTAACTTAGCCCAAGCAATCTTAGACACAACAATATTTTAAGTTTGTCTAAATTTTTGTAGACAAAGATTAGATTCGACCCCCTAGGAAGCTAAAAATAGAATTTTATCGAAGGTAAGGCATCTAGATGGCTTATGGCCTGTCATTGAATGGTTTAAGTGGCCACTTTACACGCTGTTAATAAATCCATCTGGTCCAAAAAGAAGTAAAAAAAAATTTTAAAAGCCTCAGGCTTTGCCTAGTGCGCGTGTGAAGTAAATCAATCTGATGAATCACAACTGCATCGTTCAACGGAATGGAAGAGTTGAAATAATATAAATGTTCAAATATAGGCAAAATGGTGGATGTCAAGATAATATATTTTTTAAATTAACATTATCTACATAAATGTAAAAAGCAGACGATAACAACAATACCCCATTTAAATAGCAAAGACAAATGCAGGACAGTCAAAAATATTATACAGTGGACTTCGACACGAAGTACGAAGTAGACTCGAGAGAGGCTCGATGATTTGGGGACCGTATGAAATGAAGTACTCTCTTATGGTTGAGAGGGTTCAAAATAAATTTCTTCGGCTTCTCTACATGAGGTAGTATGGATATTATCCATGGCTTTATCCCACTGAGTTCCTCCAGAGTATGCTCGGTTACAGCAGTTTGAAGACCAGAAGGAATGTGTATTTAACTAGGCACTTCTTATTAGGCGGTATTATTAACAACCCTGAAATTATGCGGAGCATTAGCTTTTATGTTCCGGATAATTACCTTAGACAGCGTCAGCATCGACTGTTTCACATTCCAATATACAGAACCAACCTGCAAATGGTTATACCGGTAGAAAGACTATATCTATGCTAAATAATCGGCTCGACTATAGAATCATCTTCCAACCACCATCAAAGATGTTACTACATTGTCTCTGTTTAAATCACATCTGAAGAAACATCTCCTTTCTCTTCCTTAATCTCTCCTTCTTTCAAAAAACATTTAAGTTTGTAAGTGAAAATTCTTGATGGAAGTTCATTGTAATTTATTTTATAAATAAAACACGAGTGATACTTTAATCCACAAATTTGGAATATCCAGTGACCGGTTTCATCGCTCTCGCGATATCTTCGAGACTGGTATCTTTATTAAAAAGTTAAATGTATTTATACAGAACTGAGGTAAGGATACATAATTCAAAGTTATATGTAAGTAAAATAACTTAAGATAAAAATAACTTTAATTAATTTACTTACATATTTACAGTAACTTAATGTTCTTAAAATTAATAAAATTAAAATTAAAATTAAAATTAATAAAATTAATATTTAAAAAATCTTTGATTATTGAGTACTTGAAAATAACATTTTTATATGTATAAATTGTATGTATTTATTTGATATGTAATATATATATTCTTTACTAACTTTGTATACTATGTGGAAATCTGTTATTGGTTCTGAGTTTATACACTATATCTGTTTGTTTACTAAAAATATGTATGTAGAACTGTTGATTTCCCTAATAAAATAAAAATAAAAAATAAAAAAATAAAAATATAACTTTGAATTATGTATCCTTACCTCTGTTCTGTATAAATACATTTAACTTTTTAATAAAGATACCAGTCTCGAAGATGACGCGAAAGCGATGAAACCGGTCACTGGATATTCCAAATTTGTGGATTAAAGTATCACTCGTGTCTCCTTCTTTCCTTTTTCCTCTTTTTTTTCCCTTTTCCCATTGAGTAATAGTTTTGATTTAAGGTAATTTATAAACAAATACTTTTATTTCTATTTTTCTAAATCTTTAGCTTTTTAATCTTTTTTTCTATTGAATATGTTGTGTAACTTGAATTGTAAAAATAAAACTTTTATTTTATTGGTTAGTTGGAAGAAATTGCCATTTGGCAATAAGCCCGCCAATGTACAAATAACATTAAGTACAAAAAGTAAAATAAATATAAAAAAAATACATTTTTTTTGTCTTTTTGCAATTCATCCTATGCAGGATGATTTCGAATAATATTACTTTGGACATTGATATTTTTCACGTCTCTGAGGTAGTTTTTCGTGATAAGATTCTCTTACTTTTTTAACATATTATTCTTTGGACATTACTTATGTTTTATTTATTTAAATACCTAATTTGACCTTATTATTTTAACTATTTCTATATGTATGAATTAAGATATTCCATTTTGTTATGTACATATTTATGAATTAATAAAATTAAAATTGAAATTGAAACTCTCCTTGGCTACTTGAAAAGTTATATTGGAGACAAATTAAAAATCAACACTAAAAATCACATTATGACTTTACTTACCAGACAAGACATAACATGCCTCGAGTATGCAATATGTGTCTTTAACCCTAACGGGTTCTTAAAAGTAAAAATAAATATAAATGAAAAAAAAGAGAAATCCCTGAAAAGTAAACTATTTAAATCTTTAGCAACCTTGATTTTGACACCTGAGGCTTATTTTTAAATCCAAGTACTTTCATATCATGACCTAACCTTGCTCGAGTGTCGTACATTGAATTGTGTGCACATAATGTCACCATCAAGGCGATGTTAACGAAAGGTAATACGTCGAAAAAACATGGCTTGTCAAGCCAGTTTACTTGCGCGCTCAGTTCTAGGAAACGTTAAACTTCAACAAACCAGCAGCTCAATTGTAGGTGTTTATCGGTGTCGATTAAAAGTCCTTTAGAAACATCGCCGATAACTATGAAAGTGAACCGCGATAATAATCTCGCGCGTGCGCATTGGAAAGTTTAGTTTATCGCGGTCATGTGGCTAAAAGCCAAACGTCCAAGTTTCAAAGTCAACGCGAGTCAAGTTTCAGTTGGTCCGTTTGTCATTTTTTTTACATTTTGCAAGGTTTACTTTCCTTAAAGCGTGGCAATATTAAAAAATATGATAATCCCCTATCGACAAATTTAAGTCAACGTTCCATTGGAATCGGTCAAACGATGAACAATCGCAGTGAAAAACTTTTATCGCGTCGGTGGCTCAATTACAAATGACTATTGACGTGCTTAAAAACACGACAAACAAACTTAATGAAGTCACTGAAATTAAATATTTAGGTGTAATGTTGGATTCAAAACTTACATTTCACCAAAACGCTAAGATGGTAATAAATAAGATTGCAAAAAAAATATCAATTTTGGGAAGGATCAGAAGATTTATTGATAAGGACTCCTGCAAAACTATTTACAAAGCAATTATTGAACCACACGTTAACTACTGTAGTAGCATTTTATTTTTATCAAACAAAGAAAACATAGATAAACTAACTGTATTACAAAATAAAGCCTTTAGAATCATTTTGGAAAAAAACAGATATACGTAAATGAAATGAAATTATTAACATATAAACAAAGAATATTTTACAATACAAAGATATTTGTTCATAAAATTATAAACTCTAATAAAAAAACAGAATTTTGGAAAAAAATTGATCGGAACCAGCATGAACACGATCACAATACTAGAGAAAAGAACAAAATTAGACTTCCATTTAGGAAAAAGGCAAAGTCACAAAATTCAATTTTATTTAAAGCAATTAAAAAGTATTACGAAATGGAAAAAAATATTTATGAAGAAAAAAACATATCAAAATTTAAAATAATGGTCAAGACATATGTGATAAACAATTTATAAATTAAACATATTTTCAATGTTATTATTAGAACACACATAACAATATGTATGATATGTGTGCCGTACTTTAAGATTTAAATTAAAAAAAACAAGCTAGGCATTTGAGCGATCACAATGAACAAAAATTATTTTTATTTGTATTTTTTATTTTTTCTCTATCTATCCTCGCCTCTGTTGTATACACCATGATTTGGTCTGACACACGTTTTGTATATCCGATTTATGTTTCCAATATTCATGTGTTTATTGTACTATACGACATTTCTTAGGCATCCAGATGTTTACTAACTGAGATGGATATGTTCTCATCATCACTATGGCAGCATCATCTGCATGGCATGTGATGTTAATGACCTTATCTATTTTAGTGGATTCACTACTTTTTTTATTCTTAAAAGCGTTTTTTTATATTTATTATTCAGCTTGTGTAAGAAAAGGTTTTAGACGTATATATTGTTGTTGTATATATAGTTATAAAGGTGCTTAACTTAATTGTTTCTTTGTTGTTCTCAATATGTGTTATTATCTAAATGTTAATATTATTTACGTCCCTAATTGAGTTGTTGTAACTCCTGGGAATGTAATCTAACGTATTTACACTTGTAAAATACTTAATGATTTATTGTATGATTAATAAATAAAACAATATATAAAAAAATAGAGAATATGCTTGAGTTATCGCAGTCATAAGTCAACGCGTGTGTAATCTCTAAGTCAACGCTCGTGTCGGTTGGTTTTTTGTTTTCCTTGTAAATAAATACAGTTCATTGGCAAAAATTGGCGTTCACAATAAAAAATAATACAACATATTGCATTTGCAAAATAGTAAGGAGTATCTAATACAAAAAAAATAATTAAATGACAATTACTATGGCGACTGCTTTTCTTGAAATTTGGCTTGCCAACCGCCGGCTAAATGCAATAAATAGCATGATAAATAATAAACAAATAAATAGAAATTGCGGTTTTGGCATATTTTCCATATACACCGGTAAAATTCAAATATGGGATTGCGCAGCAGGATTATACGTCGCGAAACGTAAATATTTTGACATTTAATATAAGTGTTCACGGATGTTGCATTATGATCGCGAATACGATAAACAACCATGGCGAGAAATTGTTATCATGTCGCTTATTAGCACGTCTATAGTTATTTGTGATTAAGCTATAGGGCACGTTGTGATTTATTTAGACAAGATATGTTAAGCGAATAATTAGATGAGATAAAAAAAAACTCCTTGATATGACATACCCCATTGAGGACAAATCTCAGAGTAATAATTCTCTATAGAAGCCATTTAGCGCCATTGCATAGAACAAAAGCTTTGAAATTTTTGGTTTGATTTTTAGTTTAACAATAAACGTGTTACGGACGATTTCGGTTTATGCTTGCAATTCTCGACCCGAGTACCTACGGCCCGTTATATTTACTTAATTATTTTATTTTATGTTATGTATTATGGTTCACAAACAATAAACAATACATGAGTCATTTGTATAATAATCACAATTTGTTATGTTTAGATATTGTTCAGCAATTATACGTGAACATAAAATGAATAAATAAGTAAAGAAAATGTTTGTGTTTTATGTATACATATTTTATTTTAATTCACTAACTTAACTAAATTATTTTATCATTATGAAAACTATTACAGTAATGTTTGATTATGTCCAAATGCTTGCAGACTGGCTGGATTTCCTCCCTAGGGAGTTGTTCATATTTAAATTTATTTCAACAGAGAGGGAAAAAGTTTTCGAGAAGAAATTTGGAAGTCTAGGCATTTACAGGGCTTATGACCTGTCGTTGGCTGGTTTAAGTGGCCACTTTACACACTGTGTAACATTCACCATTCTGCCCATGTTTGAACATCCACATTTCCTCAACTCTTCCATCTGTTGACTTTTGTGAAGTGAAAGAGCTGAAACCTTTATCACGTGGGTGAGATTCATCCGGCTGAACCAAATCACCTACTAGGCAACGCCTGGAAACAATTTTCCAATTTTTATACTTCTTCTTTTACCAGGTAGTAATTCAACAATGTTTGATTATGTCCAAATGCTTGCAGACTGGCTGGATTTCCTCCCTAGGGAGTTGTTCATATTTAAATTTATTTCAACAGAGAGGGAAAAAGTTTTCGAGAAGAAATTTGGAAGTCTAGGAATTTACAGGGCTTATGACCTGTCGTTGGCTGGTTTAAGTGGCCACTTTACACACTGTGTAACATTCACCATTCTGCCCATGTTTGAACATCTACATTTCCTCAACTCTTCCATCTGTTGACTTTTGACACAGTGTGTAAAGTGGCCACTTAAACCAGCCAACGACAGGTCATAAGCCCTGTAAATGCCTAGACTTCCAAATTTCTTCTCGAAAACTTTTTCCCTCTCTGTTGAAATAAATTTAACTATTACAGTAAATTATACGAGTACTAACCGGTTAAAATTTTTTATTTGTATTGCTTTAAGCTGTAGCGAGCTTTGTGGTTAATAATTATAGAATGGTTTTCTCCGTATGAACGACTCCATTAGCTAGTGGCGTGTTATGTGTTACTCTAAGGGACAAACGCCGTTTTCATATTTGTAAATTTAACAATAAATAAATATATGTTTTTGATCTCCCATCCACTATCAACGATGTTTTTACAGTATTTCTGTTTAAGTCAGTTCTGAAAAAACATCTTCTTTTTCTTCCTCAATCTATCCTGCTTTCCTTTTAATGCTTTTTTTTCCATTGAGTACTAGTATTCATTTAGGTTATTTAAATGCAAATACCGTTTTGTCTATTTTTGTATACCTTAAGTATATTTTTCTATTGAATGTGTTTTGAAGTTTAAATTTTGTTAATAAGGGCCTTAATAATTTATACCTAAACCTAATTTAAACCTGGTATAAAGTGATACCTATGACATAAAATTCAACGAAATTTGAAATTTTGAAGAAATTTATTTTATATAATATTTTTATTCAATCTTACACGTTTATTTTATTAGTTAGTTGGAAGAAATTGTTATTTTACAACAAGTTCACCAATGTTCAATTTATATTATGTACAAAAAGTTAAACAAATATTTTTTTTTGTAACATTAAATAAATTGAAATGCAAGACGAATAATGCGCCTGTACCGGTTGACCTTATGAAATTATTCCTCTCGCGTACTCAGAATTATACAGGTGGCCGGAGAACTGACGTCCAAAAGTAAAAGCGTGGGTATTCTACGAAAAAGCACTGAGTCAAAATTTTGCTGTTTTGACTTAACGATGAGGTTATACTGTTGAAAAAATACTCTACAATTTGCAAATACGCACAAGTCCAGTCTACACTACAAGTCGAGATATTTTCTGTAATTAGTCAATATAACATAAATCCGTTCAGGGAAAAAGCGCCAAGGGACAAGGGACGCCGTACTGGTGGGCCATCAATAACAATATTTTGGATGTATTCAGCGGAGGTTATGGAGCAGTACTGACTTAAGAAAATGTGAAATTGTTGATATTCTGGAGATGTCTAGTAAGTGATGCCTACATCCTTTACTCAGGGGCAAACGTAGCCATTATTTTCTTTCTTCTCCCTTTTTGCAAATTAATTATTATTTTACCTTATGTAATAGGCACTGTACATTAGATAAAATGATTAAATAACTTTTTTGATTAAAGAAAAAAAAACATTTCTCACAAAGTGACTATAGTAGGTACAATGTGACTTCAATTTGAATTCCTTACTGTGGTATTATGCATCAGCGAAAATGAACTAAGTCGTGTCAATCCACTATTGTTTTGAAAAAAATGTTCTGAAAATTCAGTTATTATTTGTTAAACTATTTAATAAAATGTAGTTAATAGATTAATTTACCATTTTTTCAAGTTGGCTTAGTAATATTTGGTGTATAAAAAAAAGTTATTTTGTTACAAACTTTGAACTTCAATCATCTCACAAGTAGTGATTTTGACGAAATGAAGGTGCCTCATATTGAGAAGTATCCGAATCACTCGATTCAATCAATTGTAAAAGTACAATAATAAAAGGGTTACAACAAAAAAAACTGAAATAACCTTCCAGAAATTGAAAACAATTATTCAAAACCGATCCGGTCGAAAATTTTCAAAAATCCATTAAAAAATCATAACTCGAAAACTACGAAAAATCGCGGAACATACATGAAGGTGGTTCGGATACTCCTCAATATGAGGCATCTACATTTTACCTTTGGATGTCACTTCTCCGGCCACCCTGTATAACTTGAAATGTACAGTGGCGTTTTCAGTATTCGGTACCAAGTGTTAAAAATATATTACGCAGGTGCGTTCAGGTATGCGACGATTGTACCAAGAGACACGTTACCTAACTAGTTAACAAAAAAAAACTTATCTTAATTTTTGTTTTGTACACCATTTTGTGAAAAAGACCTTAATTTGTGTAGACTAGAAATATTTAACATTGACTCTATTTCAGCATAAGAATAATAATTATTAATAATTATATATAATTATTAATCATTAATTATAAACTATAAAGCTTCATTAATTATCTCACAATACATACATTTATGTCAATAATTACTTTGTTTTTTTTCCCCAAAATTCAAATATAAATACCCAAATTCCCCATTACCTATTAAACACTTAGCCTCACCCTTAACCATTGGTTTTTCCCTCAATTATGATTAATGTACATGCTATAGTTCATAAGATTATTTTTATTTTCTACTTAAGTACCTTGAATTATATAACTATATAAGGACATTCAATCCATATAATCTTCAAATTCATTTGAAAATGCCCTAACACGGCTAAACAATTGTCACGAAATTTTTGTTTTTATATTTTTTAAATTTGTAAAAATAAAGCGTTCAGTAGACTCAAATCAGTGTTTGATTTCTTATATTATAAGTTTAAAAATGATAATAAGATTCATATTTTCATTTAGAAAGTTCGTTTTCAACTTAAGTTATCCAAAACGAAGGCCATTTTCAGGAGAAGTGTACAAGCGAGGGAACTACTTGCAAACCCGGCAAAATCCGAAATCTAAAAAAAGTGAGATATTAATTTAAACTAATTCAGAATACAACTTTTTACAATAATTATAAGATTTTCATTTAAAAATACGGCTTTATTGGTAAGAACTTGACTTTAAACTCATCGGGTTTGTTGCAAACGTGGCAACCTAACATGAGTATTGTAAAGTTGGAATGTATAAAATTAAATTAATTATTTCACTACTGTCTCTTGACATAATGCTTTTGCCATTACTGCTTACGTATAAAATATTTACTCATTAAAATAAAAAAAAGAAGTTTCCAAAAAAAAAGTTGAAGCTAGTAAAAATTGTAATTGTAAAAAAATAAATTGATGTTGTAAAAAAATATTTAATTTTTTTTTGTGATTTGCTCAAAATTAAGAAAGATGGATTTTGCCGGGTTTGCAAATAGTACCCTTAAGTGTAAGTTTTGTCTAAGGGAAGAGACCATTGCAGGAGACTGCTGCGAGACATTGAATAGATTTATAGACTATTAAGCGTGTTTTCCAGATGTTTATTGTAATTAATGTTTATGTATTCACTTTTATTTGCAGTATTCCTTAATAATGAGGATCTTGGCCTCAGAGTTAAGGATACGTTATTATTTTTAATAATATGTGTCCTATTATTAAAAAAATAAATAAATATATATATTAATAAATTTTATAAATGGTACAGGTTTTTTAAAAATTCTAAACAGATCTACTTTTGTACATCTAGTAAATGTTATCACTGTAACACTCGAAAAAAAAGACTAACTCGTGCTTGGAGAGTGACTTAACACAATTGTAATTGTTTTTTTATAAGAGTTTATATAATTTTGAATATACGAGTATATGAGAAAAAAAAACATAGAACATACAAAGAAAAAAAACATAAAATAATCATACATTCATATTAATTAACATTTAATGCAGTTTTTATACGTGTTCAAAAAATTTCTTTAGATTTACTTAAAAATTCATTTATTGATATTTTTTTTATTGTTTTTAGTTCATTGGGGAGATAATTATAATTTTTTGCATCTTTGAAGACAAAGCTATTTTGACCATGGCTTGTGTGGAATTTAGGAATTTTAATATTATTTTGGTATCTGAGTGACTTATTCATGTCAAATTCTTTTATTTTTTCGTCTTTATAAATTTTTATAATGGAATTTATTTTATAAAGAGTGCCTACTGTAGGAACCATAAATATTTTAATGACACTTTTCGTGTCTGCTATATGAACATTAAACATGTTATATAGACTTTCCGTATTGAATGTTGAGGGTTTCTTTAGAATTACTTGTAATATTTGTACCGTTTTAAGAGTAATATTTGAACTGTTTTAATATTTGTACTGTTTTAAGTTTTAATATATTGGCATATGAACCACCCTACTCTATAATAACATATTGTAACAAAGATTGTACAATTGAGTAATAAGCTATTTTTAAATTGTAGATTTTTAAAATATTATATAAATCTTATAAATATGCATATACATTTTCTAATACGTTTAACTAGTTCACTAATATGGTCTTTCCATTTTAAGTTTTGGTCTATGTATACACGAAGATATTTTATTTTATCTTTTGTACCAAGTACTGAATAATATGAATAAATAAATTTAAAAAATAAAAACGAACAAATGTTACAAATAAAACATAGTTTTTATTTGAAAATAATTAGAATTGAAATACCTTTGCTAACAAAATGATAAGCAGATTTTGTTTTCAAAGGCGGTGGTCTTTTCATATTTTGAGAATGCATTTTATGCATAATGCAACTTACGATATTTTTTAATTCTAATTTCATAAAATTATTCGATCACAAATCACGTCGAATTTCGAAAGTAAAATGCGGTAAATATTCACAAGTATTTCCGCAGTTCTTGTGAAGTCTTGCGTCACTGTTGGTACGTGAATAGAATGATAAGTTTTTGAGAAGTTCAAGAACTAATTGCAAAAAAAATATTCGCAATCATACAAAATTATACACCTTTCTCTAAGTCATTAAAATGTTTATATCGCAAGTGAGTGATAATAATGGCATAAGTCCAAGTGTCGCTTTTAAGTCAAGTATGCAAAAATATTTCTTAATATATTTCCCATCCACACAATGAGGAAGTTAAGTGGTTTTATTTAATTTAATAAATCGTTAATAGACTGTTAAACTAATCCAATTTTTTTCAATTTTGATAAATCATATTATCAGCGCTACCATTTTTAAAGTTTTGTATTTTGTTTTATTTATTTTATTTATTTATATATACGCCCAATGGGCATTTTTAAGGACATACTTAAACATAGATAATTATTATTAAAAAAGTAGAAAGACTCAATGGTATATAGTAGACTTTGTGGGAGTAGACTCGGGCGAGAGGTGTTTATAATTTAATTTGATTCAGTGATCGTTTGAAAGAAGACAACTTGTTATCGAAGAAATCAAGACTGGTATGTTCGTTGGCAGACCTAAGAATTCTGGGCATAGGGGAATGAAAACCATAGTCATTGTTTCTGAAATAACTCCGCGTGTGACGTCAAAGTTGCATTTCCGCTTATTCTCATTTAGTTCTTCCCATTGGTCCAGAAACGGCAAACAGATCGGAAATCATCCATAGCTCTCATATCATAAGTTGATTCATATGAACCAGTGACCTCATTCAAAGTGATGCGTTTTTATAAAAATATTGAATTTTTTTCGTACATTTTCAAGAAACTTTGCCGTACAATTTAATGCTCTAATTTTTACCCCGCGCAAGAAAACGTTTTATGTATCTAATTTCCCGTAGGGCTGAAGTTCCTTTTTAACAATTTCTTAAGAATATGAATGCAGACCTCTTTATTTTTATTCTAGAAATAATAGTAGAACAATGATCGAAATTTTATTAATATTTCTCAAAACATTTCAAATTAGATAGCACGAGTGAGTGGACTTTTAAGTTGTGCCTATGTTTTCGCTAATGAATGCTAGTCCACTGCATAGCGCGGTAAAAAATGTGCTGTAAAAAAAGTTTTTTTAGTAATGTTACTGTTGTTCCCGGCTGTAAAAAAATAGTTTTTTCAGTAATGTCACCGTTGTTCCCGGGGCGCGATAGAAATTTAATTAAATAAATAATGAAAAGCGATTATTTCGTGAATTTTTTTATACTTCAACTGATTAAAACACGAAAGAAATATGGTGTGCAAACACAACAGAATTGTGAATGTTACAATAAAAATAAAATTATCGTTACAATCATCCAATGATTTTTATATCAACCATAACAATAATGGAAAAGACAAGCAATCTAATAACGGCTTTTAAATATAACAGTTATTGTCTCAAAATTGAGACTTAGCGGGTTATTCCTTTACAAATTAAAAAAAAGGGATTTGGGAAGTTTATCTCAATGAGGATATGAAAGGCAAACTCAGAAATCTTCATTGAAGGAGTTACTGAGAGTTTGCGAAAAACTTTGAAAAAAGAACTGTGAGATTTCTAATAATGCTTAACTAACTCAATGGAAGTCTGATTTTGTAAGATTAAGAGACAGTTTTGAATTACACTATTTTTTATGTAGGTAGATTTGTATTTAGAGTTTATTTTGTCTTCAATAACTAATTTTCCGATTTTGGTTGAGATTTCTGATTTTTCTTCTTATACCTTCATGTACACAATGTATTCGTTAAAGGCATACCGGTCTATTTTGATCAAATTTCGCGAGGCTTAAATTCAGTTGGGTGTATGCACTACAAAAGTTTGCAAAATTGTATTGGAATTAACAGCACATAAACCGTGTAAATACCTAGTATATCATATTCCCTTCTCACAGAGGACTTTCGTATTTGTTGAAATATCAGTAGACTAAAATAAGTGCCATTTAACGAAGTTTTAACATCTCTATTTTCTATTTAAAATTTGATTGTGATTTTTTTTTAATTACCTATAAAACTTATGATTACGTATTTGAAACGGAGAACCGTTTAGAAAAGATAACATTAAAGCCTCGGCATTATGAAGTACACACACCTTGCAACATTCTACTCGTGTTTGAACAACCATGTTTTCTCTTCAATCTGTTTAATTTTATAAAATAAAACATCTGAAATCAGTATTGATGCGGATGAAAACCATCAGAATCAATTCACCAACACTTAAATTTTTCTACATCTCTAAGTCCGGTTGGTTTTATAAACAATATTTTGAGTTTACATATTTATATATTGGTTACCATAAAAGCCATTTTGCATATTCAACTAGCTATCGTAGATTTTTTTTAAATATCTAATACCTATTCATGCATTCTTAATAATCTCACATTAACAAATTTTTTTTGATGGTAAAGTATTTTATACAATAGTCCTTGAATTGAAAACGTGGCCATTTTGAGATATTTATCGTCTTATATTGCTGAGCATATTTCTGAGTAAAGATACGCAACTTCAAATAACAACAAGTTATTGGAACCAGTTATATCTTACTAAACAGTAAATACAATACGATTATTTATATTGCAGGGATGAATGTATTAAAAAAAATTAATGAATACATTTTAAACAAATAATATCAGTTAAATATTTTACAGTCTAGTTAAAACAACTGAGGAACTATGAAATAATAAATAAACAATTAGCTACACCAAGTACTACCATTTTTAATTTATACCATAGGCTTTATGACTAAATATACTAATGATTGTAATAGTCTACCCCTTTCTAAGATATCGTATGAGTTGTTATTAGAAAATTTGCATATATCCTCGCTTTCAACTAAACGCATAGTAACTGATGTTATCACACTACATAATATTGTGAATAATTTTATAGATTGTCCATGCTTGCCAAATTAAATAAACTTTAGGATTCCATTTAAGACCACCAGACTTAGATGCACTTACCAAACAGAATCATTTCAAACAAATTCTGCTCAGTTATAACTGTTTTCTTAATGTTTTTTACTGTTTTTTTTAATACATTTTTTACTGTGCTTTTTTTACCATGTATTTTACTATGTATTTGACTATATTGTAACAACGTCTACTTTTTTTTTCTGTGTATTAATTACTGTTATTTTTTATATACATTTTTGTCTATCTTAGAACGGGTAAAACGTTAAATAACCCTAGTTAGACAGTCATAGCAACTTTTGTATAAATATGTAATTTTTTGTACATAATATAATACTAAATTAATAAGTAATCAGTAAAAACATGGTTAAATTAGTCACTCTTTTCCTACTTAATAATTATATTGATGAAAAAACCTTTCTATATTTGTATGTATAAATATGTACGTGCCTTTTACAAAAAAAAAAATTCACTTTGTAAAAAGTAAGTTTCGTACTTTTAAATAACTTCTTTTGTATCATATTCAACATGATTTTCTTACCTTACCTTTTAAATCTTTGTATAACTGCTACCTATTATTGTTTATAAACTTTATTATGTATTATTCAAGCAAATTTTGTATTTTCAAAGCCCTATGGGCGTTTAATGAATAAACAAAAAATTATAAAATAAATTGGAAGCAATCCGGTATTTTTCTTTCAGATATTAAATTTCACTTTGTAAAAAGTAAATTGCGTACTTTTAAATAACTTCTTTTGTATTATATTCAACATGATTTTCTTACTTACTTTTTAAACCTTTGTAAAACTGCTACCTATTATTGTTTTTAAACTTTATTACGTATTATATTAGCAAATTTTATATTGTAAAAGCCCTATGGGCGTTTAAGGTTAAAAAAAAATATTTTTAAAAAAATGGGATATGATTTAAGACAAATATGTTTAATTTTTGGTCTAATTTTTGAACAATTATACCAACAAAGGTTGCACGTGAGCATTAATTAATTAATCCAACGGAGCAGGGGGTAGCGTGAGTAAACAGATAATAACTAACGTACTTAGGCCCTCTTCTCACGGAACGTAATGAGGAAACAAAAGAACTAAAAAAAAAACGAATATCGGCGGACAGTAGAACATGTTTTTCCATGCTGCCAGTGTTTAAGTCCCGGTGTCCACATGAAAACGAAGATTACCCTGTTAGGACTGGATTGCCATATGACTGCAAATCACAGACACTAACAATAAGGTCTACTGAGGTGCTGGACATATTTGAAAGGAGAGTTCTTTGCCAAATCTGTGGTCCCGTGAAAGATAGAGAAAAGTGGCGCATAAGCAAAATGGCGAATTGTACAGCATCTATGAAGTCCCTAGTATCTTAATACTCGCGCATGCCAAATTCGCGAGTAACTAAGAGATTTATGATTGGACATCCAGTGGGTAAAAGAAGGATTAGAAGACCCATACCATAAAAAGGAGGATACCATAAAAAAAGATGCAGCACAGTTTTATAAATTGCAAATTGGAAAACGGCAGCTCAAGACAGGCGGAGCTGGAGGCAAGAGCTGAAGGAGGCCAAGGCTCGTTTTGGGCGGTGGCGCCATCAAATTAGAATAATACCAATGAATCTAGCGTTATTTCCAAAATAGTGCTAATTATATCGGCTTTCAATGCTTCAAGAGTTATTGGTTTGCTATCGTAGATCATGGACTTAACGTAGTCGAATAAAAAATATTCCAATGGCCTCAAATTGCAGAATCGTGGAGGTAAATTAACAGGACCATATCTGGAAATAATATTATCGCCAAAATTGTTACGCGGTAAATTATTTTTTTACGGTAAGTAAGCATACGTTTGCCCAATTGCGCCCTGATTTTTAAATAAATTAACGTAATTTGAAGGCGTTGTTCGAGTTTACGGCGTTCCATTATTCATGTTCAATTTTTTTTGTATTTCAAACAAAATTATTTCATTATTTTTGTCTTGATTTTTATGATAATATCAAATTATTTAAATTGAAGGTTTATTCATGAATGAAATTAATGTAGACAAAAAAACTATCCAGATAACCTTACCTTTATGTAATTAATGATGAAAATATACTGCAAATGGAATACCAGCCCCATGCACCGCTGTATGCGAATATGTGCAGTTTTAGTTTTATGATTTAGTAATTTTGTAAGTTATTTATTTATTTATTTATTATATACATACGGCCTAAGCCAATTACAACAGTTACATGAAGAAACATAAATGCAAGAAACTGAACAAAAAAAACATAAAACTATTTAGCAAAGACTAACAAGGGCAAAACAATAATTGTATCCAATATATTTAAAAAAACGAAAAACTAAAACCTTTGAACTAAACCATTCCAATCCAACTTCATCCCACACTGTTTAGTCGTGAAGAGATCTACGAAAAGCCGGAAGATCTTTCCCAAAAAATTCCAAGTCGTGTGATGAATTGACTAATCTACACACTCTACAAAGTTGCTCTTAGAAGATTTTATAAATAGCAGATTTTGACTTCTGGTGACACGGTTGGGAACATGAAAAGAAATTGATTGCAACAGAGATGGGACATCACTTAAAGCATTAAGTTATATGAAATATAGATCGGATTATGTTTTCAAAATGCATTGAAGGCTAAATCAAGTTTATGTTTTGGTTTTTTCAATGATAAATAAGTGAGGTAGGGTTTTTTTTACGAATTTGCATTCTTACAATTTACACAAACATTTTTGATTTTTCGGCTATTTTTAACTTTGAAATAACTCACCATAAGAAAACGAGATTTGAGTTGTGGTAGAGCAAGGTTTGAACATCAGACCTTTGATCCGTGAGTCCGCGACACTAGCCACGGGACCACAACCCGTTCACATTTTATTTTATTGCACCACAACCCCGCAAACGTATTTTTTTGCACCACAACAGGCCGGAGGCTTCAATTACAGTAGTGAACTACCCGAACAAACCCGTAACCTTCCATGCTTGAGTATAATGTCTAAGCAATACACTACTGAGGTCACTGGGTTTATGACATGTCATATACCCGTAAATGCCTTGACTTCCATATTTCCATCTAAAAATGTTCTTTCAAATACGAAATCATAAAAAACAAGTTTATCCACTTCCGTACAGTTGGATTTTAAATTAAAAATAACGTTATTTCTCCATTTTATTTTTAGCATGTTGCAAATGGTTTTTCGTGCCGTGTGGACTTCGCGCTCATTTAAAAAGATCATCAGGGTTGATGTTGACGATGGACGCTGCTTATGATCAGTTAGTATTTCGGATCACAACGCATCGCCATCATCAGATGTTGAAAATGAACACTACAGTGTGATCCAATGACTCAATAACAGTACAGAAACTCTGTAAAACTCAATTAGAATTTGCATGACGATTAATTAAAAAAAAATAGATTTATTTAAATATCTTTAAATGATTTACAAATTGTTCTATATTTTGATAAATATTTGGTAACCAATATCGAAAACTTACACTACTTTCTTATAATTATCCAAAACAGCTCTTTGTAACACGCAAACATTTGTGAAACTCACTAATAAACAGTTTCTTGAACCCAAAACCAACAAAGAAAGTCATAAATTTGTGAAACCACTCACCCACAATAAAGCACAGTATCAAGGCTTTGATAAAGTTACTCCCTAGAAGCTTCGACATCGTTAAAAGGAACTTATCGATAAATATTTAATAACTGTCTTTTACTACACACGTCGCAAGACTGACGCCGTTGGTCGAATGTTTTTTTCTTTTCGAAGCGACCATTGCTGGCCATCGGTTTAACTGGTAATGTAGAAAATATCAGCGGTCGACAAACTGTGGGATCGAAGCTCAGAATTTATTTTGATTGTGCATATTTTTAATAAAAAATTTATTCAAGTTTGCTAGTGCGAATTCTTGGTGAATTTTCAATGTAATTTACCATAGAAATATAAGACGACTGAAACTGAAATCCATTAATAAGGAAAAACCGGTGATAAAAAAATCGTCGTGGACTGCCTTCCTGAACGGTGGGAGCTCAGAAGTGTGAAGAAGAGGAAACGTGAGTTGAGGCTTTCCTGAGGCATCTCTAGCACGTGCCCAAGCCAGGTCCACCACCATCCGGCTCCCCGGTCGTTCCCCAAATTACAAATTACTTCGGAGAGCGAACGTGAAATTGCGTAATTCCAAAATTGTTTAATAATCTCCCACAAACCATCATTAAACACGAAAGATCTTCAGATGAAAAAAATTATAAAGAAATATCTTCTTCATATTTAATAGTGCCTGTTAATAAATAAATTTGTTTAAGATCCAAATAAAATAATGTAAAATAAACTTGTCATAAATAAAATAAATGAGTACTATCGAAAAGTATTTAGCCTTATACCCGTATGCAGAGACAAAACTTAAGGTGAGGAAAGTACATTCTATTGTCTCCACCTTCGGGTTATTCTCCGCATTTGAAATTAGAATGTACTTTCCTCACCTTAAGTTTTGTCTCTGCATACGGGTATTAG